>NC_135953.1:4283230-4561693 GCF_053455715.1 Rhinoraja longicauda | reverse complement strand
AAGGCAGGTACAGGATACTGAGTTGGATGATCAGCCATGATCATATTGAATGGCGGTGCAGGCTCGAAGGGCCGAATGGCCTACTCCTGCACCTATTGTCTATGTTTCTAAACCCCAGCGAATACGGGCCCAGTGCCGTCAAACGCTCATCATATGTTAACCCCGTCATCCCTGGGATCGTTCTCGTAAACCTCCTCTGGACCTTCTCCAGCTCCTGTTTGTGCCGAACATGATGATCAACTGATGGCATCTGCCTGTCCCTATTCCCCTATGCCCTGCACATCCATGTGCCAATCTATAATCATTTTAAACACCACTATCGTTTAGTTTATAGACACAGCGCGGAAACAGGCCCTTCGGCCCACCGGGTCCGCGCCGACCAGCGATCCCCGCACATTAACACCATCCTACACCCACTAGGGACAATTTTTACATTTATCAAGCCAATTAACCTACAAAGCTGTACGTCTTTGGAGTGCGGGAGGAAACCGAAGATCTCGGAGAAAACCCACGCAGGTCACGGGGAGAATGTACAAACTCCGTACAGACGGCGCCTATAGTCGGGATGGAACCCGGGTCTCCGGCGCTGCATTCGCTGTAAGGCAGCAACTCTACCGCTGCGCCACCGTGACCGCCCAGTAATGGCAACTTCAGTCCTTTCCAGTAAATTCTCTTCTAATTGTAAATCTAGTTGTAAATCTATGGAATTCTCTGCCTCAGAAGGCAGTGGAGGCCAATTCTTTGAATGCATTCAAGAGAGAGAGAGATAGAGCTCTTAAGGATAGCGGAGTCAGGGGGTATGGGGAGAGGGCAGGAACGGGGTACTGATTAGGAATGATCACCCATGATCGCATTGAATGGCGGTGCTGGCTCAAAGGGCTGAATGGCCTCCTCCTGCACCTATTGTGTATTGTCCTATAATTGCCATTATCAAGCCAATTAACCTACAAAGCTGTACGTCCTTGTAGTGTGGGAGGAAACCACAGATCTCGGAGAAAACCCACGCAGGTCACGGGGAGAACGTACAAACTCCGTACAGACGGCGCCCGTGGTCGGGATGGAACCCGGGTCTCCGGCGCTGCATTCGCTTTAAGGCAGCAACTCTACCGCTGCGCCACCGTGACCGCCCTAAGGTCATAAGTGATGGTTAAACCCATCTCTTCTGCCTGTCCCTATTTCTCGATGCCCTGCATGTCCATGTGCCAATCTAAAACCATCTTCAACACCACTGTCGTGTCGTCTGGGATTCCCGGGATCATTCTTGTAAACATTTCCTCCGTCGTCAGGGAATGTCGCTGAGCGGTGGAGAGCAGGAGGAAACCATCGCGCAACTGGTCCAGCAACTGAAGGACAGGTACCCGAACCTGAGTGAGAGTTACCACATCACCAATGACGCCATCGGAGGCATCGCCACGGCAACCGATCGCGGTAAGACTCGGCACCGTCGCTTCCTCAGAAGTATGGCCTTATATTCACTGGAATTTAGAAGGATGAGGGAGGATCTTATAGAGACGTATAAAATTCTTTGGATTGGAAAGGCTAGA
This sequence comes from Rhinoraja longicauda, assembly GCF_053455715.1. Classification (NCBI taxonomy): domain Eukaryota; kingdom Metazoa; phylum Chordata; class Chondrichthyes; order Rajiformes; family Arhynchobatidae; genus Rhinoraja; species Rhinoraja longicauda. Next base: position 4,560,149 of record NC_135953.1, on the reverse strand, counting down.
TGCAGGAAAAATGTTCCCCATGTTGGGGGAGTCTAGAACCAAGGGGTCACACAATACAATACAATACAATACAATACAATATATCTTTATTGTCATTGTACAGGGGTACAACGAGATTGGGAATGCACCTCCCGTACGATGCAATAAGTTTGTAGGAGCCATTTATCACACTTTTTTCACACAGAGAGTGGTGAATCTGTGGAATTCTCTGCCACAGAAGGTAGTTGAGGCCAGTTCATTGGCTATATTTAAGAGGGAGTTAGATGTGGCCCTCGTGGCTAAAGGGATCAGGGGGTATGGGGAGAAGGCAGGTACAGGTTACTGAGTTGGATGATCAGCCATGATCATATTGAATGGCGGTGCAGGCTCGAAGGGCCGAATGGCCTACTCCTGCACCTATTTTCTATGTTTCACTCATTTACCCATTCATTCATTCATTCATTCATATTCTTGTCATTTTTGTTCGCAGGTGGAATCGTGCTGATTTCGGGCACGGGTTCCAACTGCAAGCTTGTCAAGGGCGATGGATCGGTGGTTGGATGTGGGGGCTGGGGACACCTGCTGGGAGACGAGGGGTCCGGTGAGTGGGGATAAAGATCCCACACCCATGAGATCGCCACGTTTTGGCAATGTCGCCTTTGACGTTCCGGCTATTTTGTTTACAAGGCAGATTTGAAATTGATATAGAAATAGGTAGATGCTGGATCATAAGGTCATAAGTGATAGGAGTAGAATGAGGCCATTCAGCCCGAAAGGTCTACTCCGCCATTCAATCATGGCTGATCTATCTCTCCCTCCTAACCCCATTCTCTTGCCTTCTCCCCATAACCTCTGACACATGTACTAATCAAGAATCTATCTATCTCTGCCTTAAAAATATCCACTGACTTGGCCTCCACAGCCTTCTGTGGCAAAGAATTCCACAGATTCACCACCCTCTGACTAAAGAAATTCCTCCTCATCTCCTTCCTGAAAGAACGTCCTTTAATTCTGAGTCGATGAACTTTAGTCCTAGACTCTCCCACCAGTGGAAACATCCTCTCCACATCCACTCTTTCCAGGCCTTTCACTGTTCTTTACTTTTCAGTGAGGTCCCCCCTCATTCTTCTAAACTCCAGCGAGTACAGGCCCAGTGCCGACAAACGCTCATCATATGTTAACCCACTCATTCCTGGGATCATTCTCGTAAACCTGCTCTGGACCCTCTCCAGAGCCAGCACATCCTTCCTCAGATACAGGGCCCTGGAGTAACTCAGCAGGTCAGGCAGCATCTCTGGAGAGAAGGAATGGGTGACGTTTCGGGTCGACACCCTTCTTTGTATCTGGGTGGCACGGTGGCGCAGCGGTAGAGTTGCTGCCCCACAGCACCGCAGACCCGGGTTCGATCCTGACTACGGATGCTGTCTGTACGGAGTTAGTACGTTCTCCCCATGACCTGCGTGGGTTTTCTCCGGGTGCTCCGGTTTCCTTCCCAGATCTCGAGGAAAACCCAAGCAGGTCACGGGGAGAGATTACAAACTCCAGCACCCGTAGTCAGGGTTGAGCCCGGGTCTCTGGCGCTGCAAGGCAGCAACTCTACCGCTGTGCCACCGTGCCGACCAACCTGACCTATTCCTCTGTGCTTTTCCACCGTTGGGCAGAGATGGGGCAGTGATGGACGTAGAGATTACCGACCATATTAAAATTATAAGTGATAGGAGCATTTGGTCATAAGGTCATGTGTGATTGGAGCAGAAATAGGCCAATCGGCCCATTAAGTTCACTCTGCCATTCAATCATGGCTGATCTATCTCTCCCTCCTAACCCCATCCTCCTGCCTTCTCCCCATAACCTCTGACATCCGCACTAATCAAGAATCTATCTCTCTCTGCCTTAAAGATATCCACTGACTTGGCCTCCACAGCCTTCCGTGGCAAAGAATTCCACAGATTCACCACCCTCTGACTAAATAAATTCCTCCTCATCTCCTTCCTGAAAGAACGTCCTTTAATTCTGAGTCGATGAACTTTAGTCCTAGACTCTCCCACGAGTGGAAACATCCTCTCCACATCCACTCTATCCAGGCCTTTCACTATTCTGTACGTTTCAATGAGGTCCCCCCTCATTCTTCTAAACTCCAGCGAGTACAGGCCCAGTGCCGACAAACGCTCATCATATGTTAACCCACTCTTTCCTGGGATCATTCTCATAAACCTCCTCTGGACCCTCTCTCAGAGCCAGCACATCCTTCCTCAGATACGGGGCCCTGGAGTAACTCAGCGGGTCAGGCAGCATCTCTGGAGAGAAGGAATGGGTGACGTTTCGGGTCGAGACCCTTCTTTGTATCTGGGTGGCACGGCGGTGCAGCGGTAGAGTTGCTGCCCCACAGCGACCGAGATCTGGGTTCGATCCTGACTACGGGCGCCGTCTGTACGGAGTTAGTACGTTCCCCCCGTGACCTAAGTTTCAATGAGGGTCCCCCCTTATCTAATTGCCCTCCTAACCCCATTGGCCTTTCCCCGTCCCGTTTCCCCAGTTGAACAGACTATAACCCACGCATCTTCCTTGATTTCAAAATTGCCGACAACATGCCCAAAGACCGGAGAACCGGAGAGGGGACTGGCGGGAGACCGTCTATCTTTGGTTTAAACCAGCATCTGCAGTTCCATCCTACACATGACTGATAAAAACAGAAAATAGGTGCAGGAAGAGGCCATTTGGCCTTTCGAGCCAGCACCGCCATTCATTGTGATCATGGCTGATCATCCACAATCAGTAACCCGTGCCTGCCTTCTCCCCATATCCCTTGATTCCACTAGCCCCTAGAGTATCTAACTCTCTTTTAAATTCATCCAGTGAATTGGCCTCCACTGCCCTCTGTGGCAGAGAATTCCACAAATTCACAACTCTCTGGGTGATAACATTTCTTCTCACCTCAGTTTTAAATGGCCTACCCTTTATTCTTAGACTGTGTGGCCCCTGGTTCTGGACTCCCCCAACATTGGGAACATTATTTCTGCATCTAGCTTGTCCAGTCCTTTCATAATTTTATACGTCTCTATAAGATCCCCTCTCCTCCATCGAAACACCAGTGAATACAAGTCCAGTCTTTCTAATCTTTTCTCATATGACAATAGACAATAGGTGCAGGAGTAGGCCATTCGGCCCTTCGAGCCAACACCGCCATTCAATGTGATCATGGCTGATCATTCTCAATCAGTACCCCGTTCCTGCCTTCTCCCCATACCCCCTGACTCCGCTATCCTTAAGAGCTCTATCTAGCTCTCTCTTGAATGCATTCAGAGAATTGGCCTCCACTGCCTTCTGAGGCAGAGAATTCCACAGATTCACAAGTCGCTGACAGTCCCGCCATCCTGGGGATTAACCTCGTGAACCTACGCTGCACTGCCTCAAAAGCAAGGACTTCCTTCCTCAAATTAGGAGACCAAAATTGCACACAGTACTCCAGATGTGGTCTCACCAGGGCCCTATACAACTGCAGAAGGACCTCTTTACTTCGATACTCAAATCCTCTCGTTGTGAAGGCCAACATGCCATTAGCGTCTGATCTATCTCTCCCCACTAACCCCATTCTCCTACCTTCTCCCCATAACCCCTGACACCCGTACCAAATTCTCTTGCTTTCTCATTGCAGCTTATTGGATTTCCCACTTGGCGATTAAGACGGTCTTTGATGCCAGAGACAACTTGAAGCGCACTCTGCACGATACCTCGCTGGTCCAGAAGGCCATGTACGAGTATTTCCAGGTTAGAAGCTACGCCGTGTGACTGGGTAACTAATGTGGGAAAGTGTGAAGACATGCACTTTGGTAAAAGGTATCTGAAGATGAGAGGTTGCAGATGAACATGGTACCAAGGGACCTAGGTGTTCCAATGCATGAAAATAGGCCCTTCGGCCCACCGGGTCCTCGCCGACCAGCGATCCCCGCACATTAACACTATCCTACACTATCCTACACCCACTAGGGACAATTTTTACATTTACCAAGCCAATTAACCTACAAACCTGTACGTCTTTGGATTGTGGGAGGAAACCGAAGATCTCGGAGAAAACCCACACAGGTCACGGGGAGAACGTACAAACTCCGTACAGACAGCACCCGTAGTCAGGATCGAGCCCGGGTCTCTGGCGCTGCATTTGCTGTAAGGCAGCAACTCTACCGCTGCGCCAACGTGACTGCCCTGTAATGGCAACTTCAGTCTTTTCCAGTAAATTCTCTTCTAATTGTAAATCTGTGGAATTCTCTGCCTCAGAAGACAGTGGAGGCCAATTCTCTGGATGCTTTCAAGAGAGAGCTAGACAGAGCTCTTAATGATAGCGGAGTCGGGGGGTGTGGGGAGAAGGCAGGAACGGGGTACAGATTGTCAATGATCACATTGAATGGCGGTGCTGGCTCGAAGGGCCGAATGGCCTACTCCTGCACCTATTGTCTATTGTCCTATAGTTGCCATTACTATACAGGGAGCCGGAGTGATCGTGATGCAAATCCAACAGAGAGATCTTCAAGATGTATTTTCAGTTTGATTGGTTGTTTATTGAAGTAGATGTACAAACAAGAAGATGAACATACCAGGTTGTACTTATTTTGCATTCAAGCCATAGCTGGCTGCTCTGTTCCCCCTGTTAGGCCACAGCTCTCGTTGCAGGTCTGGTAAGAACTGTATCCTGTCCTGGCTCCCCGTGTCTAACTCCTCCCAGTCCCTGTGTCTCCAGATATACCATAGACAATAGACAATACGTGCAGGAGTAGACCATTCAGCCCTTCGAGCCAGCACCGCCATTCAATGTGATCACGGCTGATCATTCTCAATCAGTACCCCGTTCCTGCCTTCTCCCCATACCCCCTGACTCCAGGGCCGTCTTAACGCATGGGCCTGATGGGCACTTGCCCGGGGCCCCACGAGCATAGGGGCCCCATGCTGATCTGTGTATGTTAAGTGACTTGCAATAAATAAATACTATTTAAAAATGTAGGTTCAATAATTGCTTTTTTCGCAACATTTTCGGTCCCTAAGTGTTTTTTCGCAAAATTGTCCATCCCTAAGTGCTTCTCACAGCGATCTGTAAGGCTTTTCGCAACAATGTAGCACCCTAAGTCCATCGCTAAGTGCTTTTCGGTAAGTGCTTTTCGCCGGCACGACAGGAGGGGGCTGGTAGGGAAAGGGGGGTGGGGGAGACTAACGGTGGGGGCGACGGGGAGGGTGGGAGGAGGAGGGGCCCCAGTACACTGCTTTGCCCGGGGCCCATAATGCTGTAAAGACGGCCCTGCCTCCCCATACCCCCTGACTCCGCTATCCTTAAGAGCTCTATCCAGCTCTCTCTTGAATGCATTCAGAGAATTGACCTCCACTGCCTTCTGAGGCAGAGAATTCCACAGATTCACAACTCTCTGACTGTAAAAGTTTTTCCTCATCTCAGTTCTAAATGGCCTACCCCTTATTCTTAAACTGTGGCCCCTTGTTCTGGACTTCCCCCAACATTGGGAACATGTTTCCTGCCTCTAACGTGTCCAACCCCTTAATAATATTATACGTTTCGATAAGCTCTCCTCTCATCCTTCTAAATTCCAGTGTATTCAAGCCTAGTCACTCCAGTCTTTCAACATATGACAGTCCCGCCATTCCGGGAATTAGCCTAGTAAACCTACGCTGCACGCCCTCAATAGCAAGAATATCCTTCCTCAAATTTGGAGACCAAAACTGCACACAGTACTCCAGGTGCGGTCTCACTAGGGCCCTGTACAACTGCAGAAGGACCTCTTTGCTCCTATACTCAACTCCTCTTATTATGAAGGCCAACATTCCATTGGCTTTCTTCACTGCCTGCTGTACCTGCATGCTTCCTTTCAGTGACTGATGCACTAGGACACCCAGATCTCGTTGTACGTTCCCTGTTCCTAACTTGACACCATTCAGATAATACTCTGCCTTCCTATTCTTACCACCAAAGTGGATAACCTCACACTTATCCACATTAAACTGCATCTGCCATGTATCCGCCCACTCACACAACCTGTCCAAGTCACCCTGCAACCTCATAGCATCTTCCTCACAGTTCACACTACCACCCAGCTTTGTATCATCTGCAAATTTGCTAATGGTACTTTTAATCCCTTCATCCAAGTCATTAATATATATTGTAAATAGCTGCGGTCCCAGCACCGACCCTTGCGGTACTCCACTAGTTACTGCCTGCCATTCTGAAAGGGACCCATTTATCCCCACTCTTTGCTTTGTCTGTCAACCAATTTTCTATCCATGTCAGTACCCTACCTCCAATACCATGTGCTCTAATTTTGCCCACTAATCTCCTATGTGGAACCTTGTCAAAGGCTTTCTGAAAGTCAAGGTACACCACATCCACTGACTCTCCCCTGTCAATTTTCCTAGTTACATCCTCAAAGAATTCCAGAAGATTAGTCAAGCATGATTTCCCCTTCGTAAATCAATGCTGACTCGGAACGATCCTGTTACTGCTATCCAAATGCTCTGCAATTTCGTCTTTTATAATTGACTCCAGCATCTTCCCCACCACTGATGTCAGACTAACTGGTCTATAATTTCCCGTTTTCTCTCTCCCTCCTTTCTTAAAAAGTGGGACAACATTAGCTACCCTTCAATCCACAGGAACTGATCCTGAATCTATAGAACATTGGAAAATGATGTGTAGGAAGGAACTGCAGATGCAGAAGACAGACACAAAAAGCTGGAGTAACTTTGCGGGTCAGACAGCATCTGTGGAGAAAAGGAATAGGTGACGTTCCGGGTCGAGACCCTTCATCAGACTGAGAGTCAAGGGGAAAGGGAAATGAGAGATAGAAACGGTGAAACAAAGAGATATAGAACAAATGAATGAAAAATATGCAAAAAAGTAACGATGATAAAGGAGATAGGCCATTGTAGCTGTGGGCTAGGTGAGAACGAGTTACAGGCAATGAATCGTTGAGTCCGTCCTCACCTTCTCCAGCACGGTCTGGTTTGGCTCAGCCACCAAGCACGACATCCGGAGGCTGCAGCGCGTATTTTTGATCAGCTGAGAAGGTTGTTGGCTGCAACCCTCCCCCCAATCAATAGTCAATAGTCATTTATTTGTCACATACACATAAATGTGTAGTGAAATTAAACATTACCCGCAGTTCAACAATAGGACCAATAAGAATAATCAATAAAAATGCAATAACACACACAATCACAAACTAACACCAAACAAAAAGAAACATCCATCACAGTGAGTCTCCTCCAGTCACCTCCTCACTGTGATGGAAGGCCAGAATGTCTTTCTCTCTTCCCCTGCCGTTTTCCCCCGCGGTCAGGCTGTTGGAGTTGCCACGTCGGGGCGGTCGGGGCTCCCGACATTGAAGCCCCCACCGGGCGGATAAAATCCCGCGGCCGGTTCCAGGCCGCGCCGGACGGTGAAAGGTCCGTGGCGGGCCGACCCAAGCCCCGCAATTCGGGGCGGGGCGAACGACGAACTGTACACTGCAAGGGCCAGGAAGCGAGCGGGCAAGATCATCTCTGACCCCTCTCACCCTGGCCACAAACTCTTTGAAGCACTTCCCTCTGGAAGGCGACTCCGGACTGTCAAAGCAGCCACAGCCAGACATAAAAACAGCTTTATTCCACGAGCAGTAGCTCTACTCAACAACCAAAGTCTGTAGCCTCCTTTTGCTCTGGAATTTTATTTCATTCTTCACATGTTTAAAATGTAATGTTTAGTTCTTGATTGTCTACTGTATGTCGTGTTGTTACTTGCGTGCAAAGCACCAAGGCAAATTCCTTGTATGTACACATACTTGGCTAATTAAATGTATTCAATTCAATTCAATTCAATTCAAAACTCACCAGGACGACATTGAAACTAGGATGTGGAGGGATGGAGAGGGAAGCGAACAACGACTAGGGTGGGGATGTTGTTTGAGGAACACTGGATACATTTGTTCTCCAAAATAGAACTAGATAGGGCGGTGCGGTGGTGCAGCGGTAGAGTTGCTGCCTCACAGCGCCAGAGCCCCAGGTTCGATCCCGACTACGGGCGCTGTCTGTACGGAGTTTGTACGTTCTCCCCGTGACCTGCGTGGGTTTTCTCCGAGATCTTCGGTTTCCTCCCACACTCCAAAGACGTTCAGATTTGTAGGTTAATTGCCTTGGTATAATTGTAAATTGTCCCTAGTGTGTGCAGGGTAGGTTCACTAGGTTAATTCCAGGAATGGCGGGACTGTCGTACGTTGAAAGACTGGAGCGACTGGGCTTGTATACGCTGGAATTTAGAAGGATGAGAGGGGATCTTATTGAATCATATAAGATTATTAAGGGTATAAGAAAATAACTGCAGATGCTGGTACAAATCGATTTATTCACAAAATGCTGGAGTAACTCAGCAGGTCAGGCAGCATCTCGGGAGAGAAGGAATGGGAGACGTTTCGGGTCGAGACCCTTCTTCAGACTGATGTCGGGGGTGGGACAAAGGAAGGATATAGGTGGAGACAGGAAGATAAAGGGAGATCTGGGAAGGAGGAGGGGAAGGGAGGGACAGAGGAGCTATCTGAAGTTGGAGAAGTCGACGTTCATACCGCCGGGCTGCAAACTGCCCAGGCGAAATATGAGGTGCTGCTCCTCCAATTTCCGGCGGGCCTCACTATGGCACCGGAGGAGGCCCATGACAGAGAGGTCAGACTGGGAATGGGAGGGGGAGTTAAAGTGCTGGGCCACCGGGAGATCAGTTTTGTTAATGCGGACCGAGCGCAGGTGTTCAGCGAAGCGATCGCCGAGCCTGCGCTTGGTTTCGCCGATATAAATAAGTTGACATCTAGAGCAGCGGATGCAATAGATGAGGTTGGAGGAGGTGCAGGTGAACCTCTGTCTCACCTGGAAAGACTGTTTGGGTCCTTTGATGGAGTTGAGGGGGGAGGTAAAGGGACAGGTGTTGCATCTCGTGCGGTTGCAAGGGAAAGTGCCCGGGGTTGGGGTGGTTTGGGTAGGAAGGGACGAGTGGACCAGGGAGTTACGGAGGGAACGGTCTCTGCGGAATGCAGAGAGGGGAGGGGATGGGAAGATATGGCCAGTGGTGGGGTCCCGTTGTAGGTGACGGAAATGTTGGTGGATGATATGTTGGATCCGCTGGCTGGTGGGGTGGAAGGTGAGAACGAGGAGGATTCTGTCCTTGTTGCGAGTGGGGGGAGGGGGAGCAAGAGCGGAGTTGCGGGATGTAGAAGAGACCCTAGTGAGAGCCTATTCTATAATGGAGGAGGGGAAGCCCCATTTTCTGAAGAACGAGGACATCTCGGAAGCCCTAGTCTGAAACACCTCATCCCGGGCGCAGATGCGGCGTAGACGGAGGAATTAGGAGTAGGGGATAGACGTTTTGCAGGGGACCGGGTGGGAAGAAGTGTAGTCCAGATAGCTGTGCGAGTCGGTGGGATTGTAGTAAATGTCCGTCACTAGTCTGTCTCCTGTGATGGAGATGGTGAGGTCCAGAAACGGGAGGGAGATGTCAGAGATAGTCCAGGTATATTTAAGGGCAGGATGGAAATTGGAGGTGAAGTGTATAAAGTCAGTGAGTTCTGCATGGGTGCAAGAGGTAGCACCAATGCAGTCGCCGATGTAGCGGAGGTAGAGTTCGGGGATGGGGCCAGTGTACGTCTGGAACAGGGATTGTTCGACGTACCCGACAAAGAGGCAGGCGTAGCTAGGGCCCATGCGAGTGCCCATAGCCACGCCTCTGGTTTGGAGGAAATGGGAGGAGTCAAAGGAGAGGTTGTTGAGGGTAAGAACAGATTGAGGAGATTATTAAGGGGTTGGACACGTTAGAGGCAGGAAACATGTTCCCAATGTTGGGGAAGTCCAGGACCAGGGGCCACAGTTTAAGAATAAGGGATAGGCCATTTAGAACGGAGATGAGGAAAAACTTTTTCTGTCAGAGAGTTGTGAATCTGTGGAATTCTCTGCCTCAGAAGGCAGTGGGGGCCAATTCTCTGGATGCATTCAAGAGAGAGATAGATAGAGCTCTTAAGGATAGCGGAGTCAGGGGGTATGGGGAGAAGGCAGGAACGGGGTACTGATTGAGAATGATCAGCCATGATCACATTGAATGGCGGTGCTGGCTCGAAGGGCCGAATGGCCTACTCCTGCACCTATTGTCTATTAAAGTGCGGGGATCGCTGGTCGGTGTACCAACCCTATGGACCGAAGGGCCTGTCAACGAGCTGCATCTCTAAACTAAACTAAACTAAAAAAATGTTAGAGTCCCCCTCAGACCAGTCAAGCCTTGGCTGATATAAAAGACAGCATCTCTCGCTCTCAAATTCTTACCTTTCTCTCCAATACTTACAGATACCTGACAGAATGGCACTGCTATCTCACTTCTACCGGACGTTTGAGAAATCCACCATTGCCGGGTTTTGCCGAGTGTTAGCAACAGGTAAACTTGCTTTTATTCAAGAACTAGACCATGTGGACCTGTTGGGCCCAAACCTCTCCTGCATTGGTGCAGCACCCTCACCTCCACCCCTCCCCATCCCCTCTCACCCCCCTCCCTCCTCCTCCCCCTCCCCTCCCCCCTCCCCCTCCCCCTCCCACCACCACCCCCCTCCCCCTCCCACCACCACCCCCATTCCCCTATCCCCCCTTCCACTCCCCCCCACTCCATCCCCCTCAACCCCCCTTATCCTCCCTCCTCCCCTTTCCCCCTCCCTCCTCCATCCTCCCTCCCCCCTCTCTCCCCTCCCACCACCACCCCCCCTCCCCCTCCCCTCCCCCTTCCCCTCCCCCCCACTCCATCCCCCTCAACCCCCCTTATCCTCCCTCCTCCCCTTTCCCCCCTCCCTCCTCCATCCTCCCTCCCCCCTCTCTCCCCCTCCCACCACCACCCCCCCTCCCCTTCTCCTCCCCCTTCCCCTCCCCCCCCACTCCATCCCCCTCAACCCCCCTTATCCTTCCTCCTCCCCCTCCCTCCCCCTGAGATAGATTTAAACTTTAACATGTGAATAACTTTTAAAATGTAACACTGATTTCAATGAAACTTCTTCCATTAGCACCAAAGGGAAGACGGTGAGTAAGGTGGGCCTAGAGTTGTCGCGCTATTGTGTACCTTTTTGGCTGTAGTTCAGGAACAAACAAACAAACAAATGAGAGTTTTAGTGTACAGATAATTTACGCTGCATTGGGAGAAATTGGGTTGGTTTTGGTTTATTATCACGGCCTCGTTTTTTTGCAAATGTTCTTTGATTGGTATTGAACATAGAACAGTACAGCACAAGGCCAGGCCCTTCGGCCAACAAAGTTTTGGTTTAGGAAGGACCTGCAGATGCTGGTTTACATCGAAGATAGACACAAAATGCCGGAGTAACTCAGCGGGTCAGGCAGCATCTCTGGAGAGAAGGAATGGGTGATGTTTCGGGTCGAGACCCTTCTTCAGACTCATGTCAGGGGAGAGGGAGATACATAGGTCTGTAGCTATGAGGGCGTGCAGCGTAGGTTCACTAGGTTAATTCCTGGAATGGCGGGACTGTCATATGTTGAAAGACTGGATCGACTAGGCTTGTATACATTTCTGGAATTTAGAAGGATGAGAGGAGATCTTATCGAAACGTATAAGATTATTAAGGGGTTGGACACGTTAGAGGCAGGAAACATGTTCCCAATGTTGGGGGAGTCCAGAACCAGGGGCCACAGTTTAAGAAAAGGGGTCGGCCATTTAGAACTGAGATGAGGAAAAACTTTTTCAGTCAGAGAGTTGTGAATCTGTGGAATTCTCTGCCTCAGAAGGCAGTGGAGGCCAATTCTCTGAATGCATTCAATAGAGAGCTAGATAGAGCTCTTAAGGATAGCGGAGTCAGGGGGTATGGGGAGAAGGCAGGAACAGGGTACTGATTGAGAATGATCAGCCATGATCACATTGAATGGCGGTGCTGGCTCGAAGGGCCAAATGGCCTCCTCCTGCACCTATTGTCTAAAGAGTGGAGAGGTTGTAATCAATGATAACAGATCCAATTCTGGGACCAGATTGTTTACGATCGAGCCGATCACAGTGTACAGATAAAAGGAATAACATTTAGTGCAAGATAAAATGCAGTAAAGTCTGATTCAAGATAGTCCGAAGGTTTCCAATGAGGTAGATGGTAGCTCAGGACCAGTCTCTCGTTGTTAGTAGGATGGTTCAGTTGCCTGATAACAGCTGGGAAGGAACTGTCCCTGAATCTGGAGGTGTGCGTTTTCACACTTCTGTACCTCTTGCCCGATGGGAGAGGGGAGGCATATTGAACATGATGCCAAGCCCAACTCTTATCTACCTGCACATGGCCCATATCCCTCCATTTTCTGCATATCCCAGTGCCTGTTTAAAAGTCTCTTAAATGCCACTATCGTATCTGCCTCCACCGCCAACCCTGGCAGTGCGTTCCGGGCACCCAGCACCCTCTGTGTAAAAGAAAAACATTCCCCACGCATCTTTAGGTGTTTGTGTTAGACACAATAAATGCTGGAGTTACTCAGCGGGACAGGCAGCATTTCTGGAGAGAAGGAATGGGTGACGTTTTGGGTCGAGACCCTTCTTCAGTCTGAGAATCGGGAGAGAGGGAGATAATAGACAATAGACAATAGGGTGCAGGATGAGGCCATTCAGCCCTTCGAGCCAGCACCACCATTCAATGCGATCATGGCTGATCATTCTCAATCAGTACCCCGTTTCTGCCTTCTCCCCATACCCGCAGAGATATGGAAGGGTAAGGTGTGAAAATGAGAGATCAAAGGAGACGCAGTTCGAGGAAAATGTAGAGCAGATTAGCTAAATGTAGAGCAGATTAGCTAGCTAACATTGTTAGCTAGGGGAAGGTGACAATGAAGCAGACGGAGATAACATTTAATCAGGAGGACAGTCAGATTGGTCGGAGAACTAGGATGGGGGAGGGATAGAGAGAGAGAGGTAAAGCAAGGGTTACTAGGGTTTATTATTGTTGCATGTGCCGAGGTACAGTGAAAAACTTTGTTTTGCATGTTCTCAAATCAGATCAGATATACCATATCTAAATACATTCAAGTTAAACTCAAGTACAATAGGTAGAACAAAGGAAAAGATACAGAGTGCAGAATATACACCGATCAGCCAAAACATTATGACCACAGACAGGCGATGTGAATAACATTGATTATCTTGTTACAAATGGCACCTATCAAGGGGTGGGATATATTAGGCAGCAAGTGAACAGTCAGCTCTTGAAGTTGATGTGTTGGATGCAGGAGAAATGGGCAGGAGTAAAGACCTGGGCGACTGACAAGGGCCAAATTGTTATGGCCAGTCGACTGGGTCAGAGCATCTCTGAAACGGCAAGGCTTGTGGGGTGCTCCCGGTCAGCAGTGGTGAGTACCGACCGACAGTGGCCCGAGGGAAAGATTTAATGGAAATCTGAGGGTTAACTTTTTCACGCAAAGAGTGGTGGGTGTATGGAACAAGCTGCCAGAGGAGGTAGTTGAGGCTGGGACTATCCCAATGTTTAAGAAACAGTTAGGCAGGTGCATGGGTAGGACAGGTTTGGAGGGATATGGACCAAACGCTGGCAGGTGGGACTAGTATAGATGGGACATGTTGGCCGGTGCGGGCAAGTTGGGCCGAGGGGCCTGTTTCCACACTGTGTCACTCTGTGACTCTGATACAGAGGGGGGTGGGGGGTCCAGATGTTACTCCCAGTTACGTTCCATGGGCAACGATTAAAAGCCACCCTCCCTCCGTTATTTTCAGTGGCACGCGATGGCGATGCGTTGAGCCGCAGTGTGTTCCGGAGAGCCGGCACGGAATTAGCCCGGCACGTCATGGCTGTGATGCCGGAAGCGGACAAGGTAAAACCAAATAAAAACATTGGCGGCGACTCAGAGGTTAAGCGTGAGGAGTGTGTTCGTAGAGGGAAATTGGCTGGTTCACACGTTTTAGGAGTAGAATTAGGCCATTCGGCCCATCGAGTCCACTCCGCCATTCGACCGTTGCTGATCTCTGCTTCCTAATCCCATTTTCCTGCCTTCTCCCCAAAACGCTTTGCACCCGGTCTAACCAAGAATTTGTCTGTCTCTGCCTTAAAAATGTCCACTGACTTGGCCTCCTCAGCCCTCTGTGGCAACACGAGTTCCACAGATTCACCACCCTCTGACTAAAGAAGTTCCTCCTCACCTCCTTTCTAAAAGAGCGCCCTTTAATTCTGAGGCTGTGCCCTCTGGTCCTAGACTCTCCCACTAGTGGAAACATCCTCTCCACATCCACTCTATCCAGGCCTTTCATTATTCTGTAAGTTTCAGTGAGGTTCGCCCCTCAACCTTCTAAACTCCAGCGAGTACAGGCCCAGTGCCGTTAAATGCTCATCATATGCTAACCCACTCATTCCTGGGATCATTCTTGTAAACCTCTTCTGGACCCTCTCCAGAGCCAGCACATCCTTCCTCGGATATTGACGTGCAAAGACGTGCAGGTATGTAGGTTAATTGACTGGGTAAATGTAAAAAATTGTCCCTAGTGGGTGTAGGATAGTGTTAATGTGTGGGGATCGCTGGGCGGCGTGGACTTGGTGGGCCGAAAAGGCCTGTTTCCGCGCTGTATATATATGATATGATATATGATATGGGGCCCAGATTTGCTCCAAATGCGGCCTGACCACATGTGTCATAGAGCCTCAGCATTATATCTCTGCTTTTTGTATTCCAGTCCTCTTGATATAAATGCAAGCATTGAATTTGCCTTCCTTACTACCGATTCGACTTGCAAATGTTGGGATAGTCTCTGCCTCAACTGCCTCATCCGGCAGTAGTCCATCCTGCCCACGTTTGGCCCGAAACTCTCTCCACCTTCCCTGTCTGTGAACCTGTCCAAACGTCTTTTAAATGTTATTATGGTACCCAGGAGTGCCCACGATGGGGTAGAGGTGAATCGTACAGTACCCTAGCTCATGGAAGGACTGTTCAGAAGCCTGATAACAGAGGGGAAGAAGCTGTCCCTGAGTCTGGTGGTGCGCGCTTTCAAGCTTCTGTACCTTCTGCCGGACGGGAGCGGGGAGAAGGAGTAATGACCGGGGTGGGACGTAGAAACATAGAAAATAGGTGCAGGGTACTGACACGGATAGAAAATTGGTTGACAGACAGAAAGCAAAGAGTGAGGATAAATGGGTCCCTTTCAGAATGGCAGACAGTAACTAGTGGGGTACCGCAAGGCTCGGTGCTGGGACCGCAGCTATTTACAATATACATTAATGACTTGGATGAAGGGATTTAAAAGTACCATTAGCAAATTTGCAGATGATACAAAGCTGGGTGGCAGTGTGAACTGTGAGGAAGATGCTATGAGCTTGCAGGGTGACTTGGACAGGTTGTGTGAGTGGGCGGATGCATGGCAGATGCAGTTTAATGTGGATAAGTGTGAGGTTATCCACTTTGGTGGTAAGAATAGGAAGGCAGAGTATTATCTGAATGGTGTCAAGTTAGGCAAAGGGGACGTACAACGAGATCTGGGTGTCCTAGTGCATCAGTCACTGAAAGGAAGCGTGCAGGTACAGCAGGCAGTGAAGAAAGCCAATGGAATGTTGGCCTTCATAACAAGGGGAGATAAGTATAGGAGCAAAAAGGTGCTTCTGCAGTTGTACAGGGCCCTAGTGAGACCACACCTGGAGTACTGTGTGCAGTTTTGGTCTCCAAATTTGAGGAAGGATATTCTTGCTATTGAGGGCGTGCAGTGTAGGTTTACTAGGTTAATTCCAGGAATGGCGGGACTGTCGTATGTTGAAAGACTGGAGCGACTAGGCTTGTATACACTGGAATTTAGAAGGATGAGAGGGGATCTTATTGAAACGTATAAGATTATTAAGGGGTTGGACACGTTAGAGGCAGGAAACATGTTCCCAATGTTGGGGGAGTCCAGAACCAGGGGCCACAGTTTAAGAATAAGGTGTAGGCCATTCAGAACTGAGATGAGGAAAAACTTTTTCAGTCAGAGAGTTGTGAATCTGTGGAATTCTCTGCCTCGGAAGGCAGTGGAGGCCAATTCTCTGAATGCATTCAAGAGAGTGCTAGATAGAGCTCTTAAGGATAGCAGAGTCAGGGGGTATGGGGAGAATGCAGGAACGGGGTACTGATTGAGAATGATCAGCCATGATCACATTGAATGGCGGTGCTGGCTCGAAGGGCCGAACGGCCTCCTCCTGCACCTATTGTCTATTGTCTATAAGAGGAGGCCATTTGGCCCTTCGAGCCAGCACCGTCATTCAATATGATCATGGCTGATCATTCAAAATCAGTACCCCGTTCCTGCTTTCTCCACATATCCCTTGATTCCATTAGCCCTAAGAGCTAAATCCAACTCTCTCTTGAAAACATCCAGTGAATTGGCCTCCACTGCCTTTGCGGCAGAGAATTCCACAGATTCACAACTCTCTGGGTGAAAACTTCCTGCGGTCCTGACCTGCTATCTAACTGATTGAAGACCCTCAGACTATCTTTAATCGGAACTTTTTATCTTGCACTAAACATTATTCCCTTTATCCTGTCGCTGTACATAGTGAAGGTATTTATTCACAAAATGCTGGAGTAACTCAGCAGGTCAGGCAGCATCTCGGGAGAGAAGGAATGGGTGACGTTTCGGGTCGAGACCCTTCTTCATAGTGGAAGGCTTGATTGTAATCATCGAGTGATACAGTGTGGAAACAGGCCCTTCGGCCCCTCGCCCACACCGGCCAACAATGTCCCAGCTGCACAAGTCCCACTTGCCCGCGTTTGGCCCATATCCCTCTAAACCTGTCCTATCCATGTACCTGTCTAACTGTTTCTTGAACGTTATGACAGTCCCTGCCTCAACTACCTCCTCTGACAGCTCGTTCCATACACCCACCACCCTTTGTGTGAAAAAGGTGCCCTTCATGTTCCTTTTAAATCCCCCCCCCCCCTCACCATAAATCTATGTCCTCTGATTCCCGAATCATGTAGATTCTTCCGGCTGACTGGTTAGCACGCGACAAAGATGTTTTTACTGTACCGCGGTACACGTAACGTTGTCGCTACCCTTTGTGTGGCTACTCTTTGCATACCTTGGGTGTGCAGAACAAAGAACCTCACTGTGACTTGTCACATGTGGCAACAAAGAAAGTATCTATTGAACGAGGTGGGGTGGTGGTTGAAAGTCTAAGTTGCTGCTGCTTCTCTGCCTGAGCCTGGTGTTGTCTCCAATGTAGGGAAAAAGATTAAACTTGAAATAGTTTTAAGTCTTCACCTACCTGATCTCCCTGTGGCTCAGCACTTCAACTCCCCCTCCCGTTCCCAATCTGACCTTTCTGTCCTGGGCCTCCTCCATTGTCAGAGTGAGGCCCAGCGCAAATTGGAGGAACAGCACCTCATATTTCGCTTGGGTAGTTTACACCCCAGCGGTATGAACATTGACTTCTCAAACTTCAGATAGTCCCTGCTTTCCCTCTCTATCCCCTCCCCCTTCCCATTTCTCCCACCGGTCTTACTGTCTCCAACTATATTCTATCTTTGTACCACCCCCTCCCCTGACATCAGTCTGAAGAAAGGTCTCGACCCGAAATGTCACCCATTCCTTCTCTCCCAAGATGATGCCTGACCCGCTGAGTTACTCCAGCATTTTGTGTCTACCCTAAATTTAAAATAGATTGGGTAAACATACAGAATCTCTTGCCTATAGTAGGGGAATCGAAAACCAGAAGCCATCAGTTTAAGGTGTGGGGGGGGGGAAGATTTAATGGGAATCAAAGGGTGGTGGGTGTATGGAACGAGCTGCCAGAGGAGGTAGTTGAGGCTGGGACTATCCCAACATTTAAGAAACATTTAGACAGGTACATGGACAGGATAGGTTTAGAGGGTTATGGACCAAATGCAGGCAGGTGGGTCTAGTGTAGATGGCGCATGTTAGCCGGTGTGGACAAGTTGGGCCGAAGGGCCTGTTTCCACTCTGTGTGACTATGACTCTATTAAGTGCTCTTTTCTTGCTGCAGGAGCTTTTTAATGGAGACCATGGTCTACCCATTGTGTGCGTGGGGGCTGTGTGGAGTAGCTGGGACCTTCTCAAAGACGGTGAGTTTGGGGCAGGGGGTGACACTGGGAGTTGCAGGGATCTGCTGAGAGTCCGGCTCTTGAGGTCATAAGTGGGATAGGAGAAGAATTGGGCCATTCGGCCCATCAAGTCTACTCCGCAATTCAATCATGGCTGATCTATCTCTCCCTCCTAACCCCATCCTCCTGCCTTCTCCCCGTACCCCCTGACACCCGTACTAATCAAGAATTTATCTATCTCAGCCTCAAAGTCATCCATTGACTTGGCCTCCACAGCTGTCTGTGGCACAGAATTCCACAGAGTCACTGCCCTCTGGCTAAAGAAATTGCAGTTGTATAAGATGTTGGTGAGGTCACATGTAAAGGTTCAGTGCATATTTAATGTCACATAGGCAGTTAAACATTACACCGTGAAATTCATCGGCGGTCACTGGAAGCGAGTGTGACCGTCCTCTCCATAGGGTCGGACGCCTGTGCGTGACTTTGTTTAACGTGGGGAGACTGGTGCACAGACAGCCACCACACGGTCCTTGACAGATCAGGGTCAGGATCCAGTGGCGTGGAGTCCAAGACGACCGGGGACCCTTTTCTGCTGCGGCCTTCATCCATCCGCCTTCCCAGCCGTTGCGACGCTCCACTTAAAGTCATCCGTACGGTGGCGCAGCGGTAGATTTGCCGCCTTATAGCGAATGCAGCGCCGGAGACTCAGGTTCGACCCTGACTACGGGCGCTGTCTGTACGGAGTTTGTACGTTCTCCCCGTGACCTGCGTGGGTTTTCTCCGAGATCTTCGGTTTCCTCCCACACTCCAAAGACGTGCAGGTGTGTAGGTTAATTGACTGGGTAAATGTAAAAATTGTCCCTAGTGTGTGTAGGATAGTGTTAGTGTCCGGGGATCGCTGCGCGGCGCGGACTCGGTGGGCCGAAGGGCCTGTTTCCGCGCTGTATCTCTAAATCTAAATCTAAACCCTCCGCCTGTTCCACCGTTGAGGTCTTGGTCGGATTGCTCTTTGTCAGGGACCTCCCCCTCGACCTTACCGCCACGGGTGACCCTACCAGGAGCGTAGCTCCAGACGGCATCGCCCTCAGGGTCTCAGGCCCACACGAGCTTCTCCACCACCACAAGGTGATGATCCACGGAGGAGGACAATAAACTAAAGACAACAAACTGACCTGAACCGAACTAAAAGTCCCCCCCCTCTCTCTCTCTCTCTCTCTCTCTCTCGCTCAGGCTTTCTCGAGGTGATCATGGAGGCGGAGCGCAGTGCCGTGGGCGAGCAGCTGAACAGGTTTTCCATGATGAAACTGAAGCAGCCGTCTGCAGTGGGAGCTGCCAGTCTCGGTGCCAGACACGCGGGCTATGAATTACCCATGCAGTACAAGGATAACGTGGCAATCTTCTACACACACGGCGACACACACTGACACACAGCCATCGGGATAATCGCCACTGTCCGTATGTTCATAAGGGATAGGAGCAGAATTAGGCCATTCGGCCCCAACAAGTCTACTCCGCCATTCAATCATGGCGGATCACAGCTTAAGGATAAGGGGGAGGTCTTTTAGGACCGAGATGAGAAAACATTTCTTCACAC
Source organism: Rhinoraja longicauda (assembly GCF_053455715.1). Lineage (NCBI taxonomy): Eukaryota > Metazoa > Chordata > Chondrichthyes > Rajiformes > Arhynchobatidae > Rhinoraja > Rhinoraja longicauda. The sequence goes on along the minus strand of NC_135953.1, from coordinate 4,540,522 downwards.
AGAGAGTGGTGAGTCTGTGGAATTCTCTGCCACAGAAGGTAGTTGAGGCCAGTTCATTGGCGATATTTAAGAGGGAATTAGATGTGGTCCTTGTGGCTAAAGGGATCAGGGGGTATGGAGAGAAGGCAGGTACAGGTTACTGAGCTGGATGATCAGCCATGATCATATTGAATGGCGGTGCAGGCTCGAAGGGTCGAATGGCCTACTCCTGCACCTATTTTCTATGTTTCTATGTTTCTATCTGGCTCTCCCTCTCAACCCCATTCTCCTGCCTTCTCCCCATAACCCCTGACACCCGTACTAATCAAGAATCTATCTCTGTCTTATGAACACCCACTGACTTGGCCACCACAGCCTTCTGTGGCAAAGAATTCCACAGATTCACCACCCTCTGACTAAAGACATTCCTCCTCATCTCCTTCTGAAAGGAACGTTCTTTTATTCTGAGGCTATGGCCTCTGGTCCTAGACTCTCCCACTACTGAATTCTCTGCCTCAGAAGGCAGTGGAGGCCAATTCTCTGAATGCATTCAAGAGAGAGCTAGATAGAGCTCTTAAGGATAGCGGAGTCAGGGGGTATGGGGAGAAGGCAGGAACGGGGTACTGATTGAGAATGATCAGCCATGATCACATTGAATGGTGGTGCTGGCTCGAAGGGCCGAATGGCCTAATCCTGCGCCTATTGTCTATTGTCTACTGGAAACATCCTCTCCACATCCACTCTATCCGGGCCTTTCACTATTTGGCAAGTTTCAATGAGGTCCCCCTTCATCCTTCTAAACTCCAGCGAGTACAGGTCCAGCGAGCTTGTAGACCAGAACATAGAAACATAGAAAATAGGTGCAGGAGGAGGCCATTCGGTCCTTCGAGCCAGCACCGCCATTCATTGTGATCATGGCTGATCATCCACAATCAGTAACCTGTGCCCAAATTCTCCCAATATCCCTTGATTCCACTAGCCCCCAGAGCTCTATCTAACTCTCTCTTAAATCCATCCAGTGATTTGGCCTCCACAGCCCTCTGTGGCAGAGAATTCCACAAATTCACAACTCTAGGTGAAAAAGTTGCTTCTCACAGTTTTAAATGGCCTCCCCTCCCCTTTATTCTGTGGCCCCTGGTTCTGGACTCCCACAACATTGGGAACATTTTTCCTGCATCTAGCTTGTCCAGTCCTTTTATAGACAATAGACAATAGGTGCATGAGGAGGCCATTCGGCCCTTCGAGCCAGCGCTGCCATTCAATGTGATCATGGCTGATCATTCTCAATCAGTACCCCATTCCTGCCTTCTCCCCATACCCCCTGACTCCGCTATCCTTAATATAATAATATGCCTTTATTGTCAACGTACACAAGGTACAACGAAATTAGAAATGCTACAACTGATAACAGTGCGACAGTGCAGAGACAATTGCACAGATATACGAACCAACACAACAAATGCCAGTATCATATAAAAACCGATTTAAAATCCTAATAAATAATGAGTGGGTTAAACACTTAAAAATTCTTAAAAGAAAGTTTCTTTTTTGAAAATGATAGTAGCCGAATCATGTGCTTCCTTCCGTTCACTGTTCTTATTGCCCAGGGAAAGAAACTGTTCTTGAGTCGATTTGTCCTGGCCCTTAGGCTCCTTATAGCATCTCCCAGAGGGCAGGAGAACAAACAATTCGTGTCCCGGGTGAGTGCTGTCCTTGATTATGACTCTGGCCCTGTTCAGACAGCGCGAGCTGGTGATGTTCTTCAGAGAAGGTAGTGGACAGCCGATGATTTTCTCTGCTGTCCTGATGACCTTCTGGAGGGGCCTTCTGGTCTGTAGCCGAGCAGCCAGCATACCACACAGTGGTGCAGTATGCCAGTACACTCTCGATGGTGGAGCGTACAGCCGAGCAGCCAGCATACCACACAGTGGTGCAGTATTCCAGTACGCTCTCGATGGTGGAGCGGTAGAAGGTCACCAGCAGATTCTCCTTCAGTCTGTTTTTCCGAAGTAATCTTAGGAAATGCAGTCTCTGCTGTGACATTTTCACTACCGCCTTGGTATTTGCAGTCCAGGAGAGGTCCTGGGAGATGGTGGTCCCTAGGAACTTGAAGGTGGAGACCCTCTCCACTTCCTCCCCATTTATATGCAGTGGGGGTGGGAGCCACTCTTTGTTTCCTGAAGTCCAGCACTATTTCTTTTGTCTTGCTAGTGTTTAATGCTAGATTATTGGCCTCGCACCATCCGGACAGAGCACAGACCTCGTCTCTGTATGCAGACTCATCCCCTCCAGTGATCAGACCGACCACAGTTGTGTCGTCTGCAAATTTGATGATAGAATTGGAGGGGTGGATAGGAGTGCAGTCGTGTGTGTACAGAGCATAGAGGAGGGGGCTCAGCACACAGCCCTGCGGGGAGCCAATGCTGAGCGTAATGGTGGAGGAGCTGTGGGGGCCGATCTTAACAGATTGTGGGCGGTTTGTGAGGAAGTCTCTTATCCAGGCGCAGATGGATGGGGGAAAACCCAGGTTATTGTACAGCTTGTCCACTAGTATGCCCGGGATGATCGTATTGAATGCCGAGCTGTAGTCTATGAAAAGCATTGTTACATAGGTCCCCGAGCGCTCCAGATGGCTCAGGGCAGTGTAGAGGGCAGTATTGATGGCGTCTTCTGTAGATCTGTTTGCTCGATAGGCAAACTGATGAGGGTCAAAGCTGGGAGGAAGGATGGCGTTGATGTGTTGTGCCACAAGCTTTTCAAAACATTTCAACACAACAGACGTGAGGGCTATTGGTCTGTAGTCATTTAGACTACTGACAGCAGGTTTTTTGGGGACAGGGATAATAGTAGCCGATTTTAAGCCGGATGGGACAGTGGCTTGTGTCAGGGAAATGTTAAAGATCTTTGTGGGGACCTCTGAAAGCTGGTCAGCACAAGCTTTCAGCACTTTGCCAAGTACTCCATCGGGTCCTGCTGCTTTATTTGGATCCACCATCTTTAGTACACGTCTCACTTGGTGTTCCTGTAAGGTGAGCGTGTTAGGTGTGATAGATGGTGGGGACAGGATGGCTGTGTGTGGCAATGCAGTCTCAAAACGGGCAAAGAAATGATTTAGCTCCTCTGCCAGTGAGGTATCCCCGCTGGAGATCACAGATGTTTTGCCCTTGTAGTTGGTTATCTGCTGCAACCTGCCGTGGGTTGTTCTGAGTTAGATGGTCCTCTATTTTCCTCTTGTAGTCCTCCTTGGCTGGCCACAGTTTAATGTCCCTCCTCAGCTCAGCCCTTGCCGCGCTGTATTGTGTTCTGTCTCCAGACTTGAAGGCAGAGTAGCGCGCTGTTTGAGAGTGATCAGCCATGATCACATTGAATGGCGGTGCTGGCTCGAAGGGCTGAATGGCCTACTCCTGCACCTATTGTCTATTGTCTATTGTCTATTGTCTTCCAAAAGACATTGTACCACTCTAGTCATCCAGGGTTTGCGGTTGGGATATACCCGGACGTGTTTGTTAACAGTCACATTATCAGTGCAGCTTTTTATATAGGACAGAACAGTTTCCGTATATTCCTCTAGGTCCTGATAGAGAGAGCTCTATCTAGCTCTCTCTTGAATGCATTCAGAGAATTGGCCTCCGCTGCCTTCTGAGGCAGAGAATTCCACAGATTCACAACTCTCTGACTGAAAAAGTTTTTCCTCATCTCTGTTCTAAATGGCCTACCCCTTATTCTTAAACTGTGGCCCCTGGTTCTGGACTCCCCCAACATTGGGAACATGTTTCCTGCCTCTAACGTGTCCAACCCCTTAATAATCTTATACGTTTCGATAATCCCTGTGTGTGGCTCATCATTAGCATTTAAACTTTTGTTCTCTTGTTTTTAATTCCCCTACCCTGGTTAAAATAATTGCCCTATCGATTCCCTTCATGATTTTATACACCTCTACAAGGTCACCCCTCAGCCTTCTGTGCTACAAGGAATTAAGTCCTAACCACCTTAAACCTATCAGTTCATACTCATACTTTATTAGCCAAGTGTGTTTTGCAACATACGAGGAATGTCATTTGCCATGCAGTCATAACAATAAAAAGCAACAGGACACACACAATACATTTTAACATGAACATCCACCACAGCAACTCCTCCGCATTCCTCACTGCGATGGAAGGTGAAAGAAGAGTTCAATCTTCCTCCCTTCTATGTTCTCCCGCGGTCGGGGGCCTCGAGCCTTCTGTTGACGGGACGATCTTGGCTCCCGTAACCGGCGGTCAAGCTCCTGCATCAGGGGGGGGAATCTCAGCTCCCCCGAGCTGGGCGATCTGACCCCGGGTCGGGTCTGGTCGAACCTTCTGCGGCTTTGGAGCTTCCCGACGTTAGCCTCTACCCGAGACTGCGAGCTCCTCGATGTTGAAGTCCGTAGGCTGCGGTCGGAGCGTCGATCCCAGGCGAGGGATCGCAGGCTCCGATGGTAAGTCCACGGCCCCCGCGGTGGGGCTCAAAGTCAGTCCCGAGCAAGGCCGCCAGCTCCACGATGTTAGGCCGCAGAGCGACCGGAGATACGATCCGCAAAACAATCGCATCTCCGGCAAGGTAAGAGATTGGAAAAAAGTTTCCCCCGACCCCCCACATAAAACAAACCAGAGAACATTAACACATGATTTTAAAACTCATTAAAAAGAACAAAAAAGTCGAAAAGACAGACAGACCGTTGGCGAGACTGCCATTGCTGACGGCGCCACCCGGTGGTTGAGTTTAGTTTAGTATCAAATGTACATTGTCAGTGAAAAGCTTTTGTTGTGTGCCAACCGGTCAGCGGAAAGACAATATGTGATTACAATCGAGCCGTTTACGTTTTACAGATACGGTACATGATAAGGGTAAAACGTTTAGTGCAAGGCAAAGCCAGTAAAGTCTGATCTAAGATAGTCCGTGGGTCACCAATGAGGTAGATGTCCTCTGGTTCATGATTCCCCTACTCTGGGTAAAAGACATTGTGCATTCACCCTCTCAATTCCCTTCAGTAACATGCATACAGACAGCACCCGTGGTCAGTATCGAACCCAGGTCTCGCAAGGCAGTGACTCGACCAGTTGCACTACGGTCTTGTTCCCTAGCGTCTGAGGGGGCGCTGTGAACTGTTTATGTATGTGCTGTTATGTTTGTGTGCCATTGTATGTTCGTTTCTTAGTTCCTGAACTGATGTACAGCACTTTGGTCAACGTGGGTTGTTTTTAAATGTGCTACACAAATAAAAATTGACTTGACTTGAATGCCGAAGAACTTTCAAAGCCAGGATTGGACTCATAAGCCACCTGAGAGTTCATAAAAACAATGGAACGTAGACCATCATCCTCGACCTCGAGGGATAGCCACCACGATGATTCTCCTGCCTTCTCCCCATAACCCCTGACACCCGTACTAATCAATGATCTATCTATCCCTGCCTTAAAAATATTAATTTTGGAGAAATAGCACAGAAACAGGCCCTTCGGCCCATCAAGTCCATGCCAAGCAGTCATCCCCGCACATTAACGCTATCCTACACACACTAGGGACAATTTACAATTATACCAAAGCCAATTAACCTACAAACCTGCACGTCTTTGGAGCGTGGGAGGAAACCGAAGCACCCGGGGAAATCCCACGCAGGTCACGGGAAGAACGTACAAACTCCGTACAGACAGCATCGAACCCATCGGGCCTCTGGCGCTGTAAGACAGCAACTCCACTGCTGTGCCACTGTGCCAATCATTCTCTGCCCATAATCCTTGCCAATCAAGCATCTGTCATTATCGAAGGTAGACACACAATGCTGGAGTAACTCAGCGGGTCATGCAGCATCTCAGGAGAGAAGGAATGGGTGACATTAAGGGTCTCGACCCGTAATGCTGCATGACCCGCTGAGATACTCCAGCATTGTGAGTCTACCTTCAATTTTAACCAGCATCTGCAGTTTTTTCCCCCCTACGTATCTCTCGTTATCTGCCTTAAATACGGGAACAGGCCCTTCGGCCTAATGTCAACATGACAAAGGAGCTAGTGAACTAATTCCAGAGGCGTTGTGGAGTCCATGCTCCGAGTCACCATCAATGGTGATGGCGTGGAAATGGTTTAGAGCTTCAAGCTCCTTGGTGCTAAAATGACCAATGATCTGTTGTAGGCCCACCACATTGATGCAGGACTGAACCTGGTGCCTTCAGGCAGCAACTCTACTGCTGCGCCACTGTGCCGCCCTCTAGAATCTCACACGCTGTATCTCCAAAGTCTTCCTTCAACCTCCTTCGTTCTGGAGCCGGGATCTCCAAACTATGGCCCGCGGGCCACATCCGGCCCGCCATGAGATTTTATCTGGCCCGCAGCAAGCTCTTAAGGATAGCGGAGTCAGGGGGGTTTGGGGAGAGGGCAGGAACGGGGTACTGATTGAGAATGATCAGCCATGATCACATTGAATGGTGGTGCTGGCTCGAAGGGCCGAATGGCCTCCTCCTGCACCGCGGGGAGGGGGAGGGTGAAGGAGTGCCGCCGTTGCGGGGGGCTGCTCCCTCCCCCTCCCTCTCTTTCCCCTCTCCCTGTCTCCCAGCTCTTCCCCGGCCCCGTCTCCCTCGAACGCAGCGAAACAACAACAAACACGGTTGAAACTTCCCTCCTCGCCACCGGCGCCGCTCGCTCCGGGGATACGGGGCTTCTGAACAACAACTACATTCGTGTTTGTTCTTATTTCACTGCGTTAGAAGGAGACGGGGCCGGGGAAGAGACAATAGACAATAGGTGCAGGAGAAGGCCATTCGGCCCTTCGAGCCAGCACCACCATTCAATGTGATCATGGCTGATCATTCTTAATCAGTACCCCGTTCCTGCCTTCTCCCCATACCCCCTGACTCCGCTATCCTTAAGAGCTCTATCTAGCTCTCTCTTGAATGCATTCAGAGAATTGGCCTCCACTGCCTTCTGAGGCAGAGAATTCCACAGATTCACAACTCTCTGACTGAAAACGTTTTTCCTCATCTCCGTTCTAAATGGCCTACCCCTTATTCTTAAACTGTGGCCCCTGGTTCTGGACTCCCCCAACATTGGGAACATGTTTCCTGCCTCTAACGTGTCCAACCCCTTAATAATCTTATACGTTTCGATAAGATCCCCTCTCATCCTTCTAAATTCCAGTGTATACAAGCCTAGTCGCTCCAGTCTTTCAACATATGACAGTCCCGCCATTCCGGGAATTAACCTAGTGAACCTACGCTGCACGCCCTCAATAGCAAGAATATCCTTCCTCACATTTGGAGACCAAAACTGCACACAGTACGCGCGGCGCCGATCTCGTTGGCTCTGGGAGAGAGGGGAGAGAGACAGGTAGGTAGCAGCCCCCTGCAAGTGGCGGCGCTCCTTCACAGGACCCTCTGACACCCTCCCCCTCCCTGTGCTCCCGCTCCCACCCAATGCCCCCTCTACCCCAACTCTCTCTCTCTCTCTCTCTCTCCCCCCCCACCCTCACTACTCCTCTCTCTCTCCCCCCCACTGGTGGTCACTGTATTTTTTTCTGTTTTATAAATAATTGTATACCTACGGTATATATATATATATATATATATATACATTCCAATATTTCAAGCTCTTTTTTAAAATCGAATATTATTCATTTGTTGCCATATAAACCTAATGTAAACTATCCTAATCTAACCTAACCTAGATTAGGAAAGATGACCTTTCCTAATCTAATCTAACGTAACCTAGTCTAAACTTTTTTGAGTTCATTACTTTTTTAAAACACACTTTTTCCTGTGGCCTGCATAAATGTGGCAAATATATAATGTGGCCCTCATGCTGAAAAGTTTGGAGGCCCGTTTCGAGAGCAATGCGTCCTTATCCACATTCCCCAAACCTGAGACCCGACCAACTAGAAATACATGGGTTCACAAGTGTATAGGAGCAGAATCAGGCCATTCGGCCCATCAAGGAAGTCCCGTAGTCCCGTAGTCTGGTGCGAGTGGGGACGGCTTTCTGATTGTCCGGGCGGACGGGGACTGCAGAGAGAGAGTGACAGCGGTCGGTACAACACGGTGAAGGAGCGTGTGTGTGTCAATGTGGCCCGGACACTGAACTGATGGCCGTGAGTCTCTGCTTACGCTGCAGTGCCCTGAGGATTTCCACACGCACCGCTGCGGTGGCTGATCATGTTTAATCTTTAAGTGTGAACTGTGAGGAAGATGCTATGAGGTTGCAGGGTGACTTGGACAGGTTGTGTGAGTGGGCGTATACATGGCAGATGCAGTTTAATGTGGATAAGTGTGAGGGTATCCACTTTGGTGGTAAGAATAGGAAGGCAGAGTATTATCTGAATGGTGTCAAGTTAGGAAAAGGGGACGTACAACGAGATCTGGGTGTCCTAGTGCATCAGTCACTGAAAGGAAGCATGCAGGTACAGCAGGCAGTGAAGAAAGCCAATGGAATGCTGGCCTTCATAACAAGAGGAGTTGAGTATAGGAGCAAAGAGGTCCTTCTGCAGTTGTACAGGGCCCTAGTGAGACCGCACCTGGAGTACTGTGTGCAGTTTTGGTTTCCAAATTTGAGGAAGGATATTCTTGCTATTTAGGGCGTGCAGCGTAGGTTTAGAAGGTTAGATCCCGGAATGGCGGGACTGTCGTATGTTGAAAGACTGGATCGACTAGGCTTGTATACACTGGAATTTAGAAGGATGAGAGGGGATCTTATCGAAACATATAAGATTATTAAGGGGTTGGATACGTTAGAGGCAGGAAACATGTTCCCAATGTCGGGGGAGTGCAGAACCAGGGGCCACAGTTTAAGAATAAGGGGTAGGCCATTTAGAACGGAGATGAGGAAAAACTTTTTCAGTCAGAGCTGTAAATCTGTGGAATTCTCTGGCTCAGAAGGCAGTGGAGGCCAAGTCTCTGAATGCATTCAAGAGAGAACTAGATAGAGCTCTTAAGGATAGTGGAGTCAGGGGGTATGGGGAGAAGGCAGGAACGGGGTACTGATTGAGAATGATCAGCCATGATCACATTGAATGGTGGTGCTGGCTCAAAGGGCCGAATGGCCTACTCCTGCACCTATTGTCTATTGTCTATTGTTTATGTAGCTTTGTATCTTGTTGTTTTTTTGGGTATGACTGTATGGTAAATCAAATTTCACTGTACCTCGGTACACATGACAATACAGGACCATTAAACCATCAATCCCTTATTGCACCAGCCTCAACCACCTCCTCTGGGCAGCTCGTTCCAATCACCCACGTCCCTGTGTGTAAAAGGTGCCCCTCGGGTTCCTGTTAAATCTTTCCCCACTCACCACCAGCTAAGATGGTCGGTCATGGTGGCGCGGCGGTAGAGTTGCTGCCTTACAGCGCTTGCAGCGCCAGAGACCCGAGTTCGATCCCGACCAGGCGTGCTGTCTGTACGGAGTTTGCACGTTCTCACCGTGACCTGCGTTGGGTTTTCTCCGAGATCTTCCGTTTCCTCCCACACTCCAAAGACGTACAGGTTTGTAGGTTAATTGTCTTGGAAATAAAGTCCCAGCCTACTCAACCTCTCCCAAGAGAGGTGTTGTTCATAAGGTCATAAGTCATAGGATTAGAACTAGGCCATTCGACCCATCAAGTCCACTCCGCCATTCAATCATGGCTGATCTATCTCTCCCTCCTAACCCCATTCTCCTGCCTTCTCCCCATAACCTCTGACACCTGTACTAATCAAGAATCTATCTATCTCTGCCTTAAAAATATCCACTGAATTGGCCTCCACAACCTTCTGTGGCAAAGAATTCCACAGATTCACCACCCACTGATGAAAGAAATTTCTCCTCATCTCCTTCCTAAAAGAACGTCCTTTAATTCTGAGGCTATGACCTTTAGCCCTAGACTCTCCCACTAGTGGAAACACCCTCTCCACATCCACACTATGCAGGCTTTTCACTATTCTGTGCGTTTCAATGAGGTCCCCCCTCATTCTTCTAAACTCCATCGAGTACAGGCCCAGTGCCGTCAAACCCTCATCATCGGTTAACCCCCTCATTCCCAGGAAGGAACTGCACATGCTGGTTTACATAGAAACATAGAAACAGAAAAATAGGTGCAGGAGTAGGCCATTCGGTCCTTCGAGCCAGCACCGCTATTCAATGTGATCATGGAGGATCATCTAATATCCACCCATTCCTTCCTTCCTTCTCTCCTGAGGTGCTGCCCGACCTGCTGAGTTACTCCAGCATTTTGTGAATAAATACCTTCGATTTGTACCAGCATCCGCAGTTATTTTCTTATGTATATCTAATATCAGTAGCCCGTTCCTGCTTTCTCCCCATATCCCTTGATTCCTTTAGCCTGAAGAGAATTCCACAGATTCACAACTCTCTGGGTGAAAAAGTTTTTCCTCATCTCAGTCCTAAATGGCCTACCCCTTATTGTTAAACCGTGACCCCCCAGGTGTTCTGGACTCACCTAACATCGGGAATATTTTTCCTGCAAATAACCGAAGATAGATGCAAAATGCTGGAGTAATTCAGCGGGACAGGCAGCATCTCTGGAGAGAGGGAATGGGTGACGTTTCAGATCCGTCGTTGAGTTACTCCAGCAGTTTGAAACTCTCCCAAGAGTGGAAAGACATTCAAAGTGTATAAGTGGTTGAGGGATCGGACAATGATGTCACGGGGGGGTCGGGGCTGACATCATAATGAATTTATTTTACAATAAAATGTAACCCCTTCAACATATCTCCACACACACACACACGCACGTACATTCACACAATCATTCATCCTCCAGTTAATATTGAATCAGTTATTTTTAGAAGAAAACTGTTACAAGTCCTTCATAAAACAAGTGGAATTATTTGGAACAACTCAGAAGGAGGTAACACCATCTCCAAAGTAGGTCCGTTCAATAACGAGCCAGGTACAGGGACATGGACAGGACAAGTTCAGAGTGAATGTGTAGGAAGGAAGTGCAGATGTTGGCTTAAACCTCAGATCGACACAAAAACCTGGAGTAACTCAGCGGGTCAGGCAGCATCTCTGGAGAGAAAGGAGTGAGCTGACGTTTTGGGTCGAGACCTGAAACAACACCTGTTCCTTTTCTCCAGAGGTGCAGCCCGACCCACTGAGTTACTCCTGATTTTTGTGCCGATCTGAGGTTTAAAGGGATATGGACCAAACGCAGGCAGGAGGGACTAGAGTAGATGGGTAATGGAGGACAAGACATTGGGCACTTTTAACGCAGAGATTGATAGGTTCTTGATTAGTAAGGGCGTCAAAGGATACGAGGAGAAGGCAGGAGAATGGGATTGAGAGGTGAAAGGCCAAGATCGAATGGCGGAGAAGACTTGATGGGCTCCTAGGTCTTATGTACTGTTGTCACCAGCTCTGGGTCCAAATCCAATTGCCTTTTGACCGATTGAACATCTCATATGGTTCCCTGAACCTAGGGCAACCATAGAGATGGACTCACCACAGCCTTGCCAGCAATGCGGATGATACGAAGCTGGGTGGCAGTGTTAGCTGCGAGGAGGACGCTAGGAGGCTGCAGAGTCACTTGGATAGATTAGGAGAGTGGGCAAATGCATGGCAGATGCAATATAATGTGGATAAATGTGAGGTTATCCACTTTGGCGGCAAGAACAGGAAAGCAGAGTATTACCTGAATGGTGAACAATTAGGAGAAGGGGAGATGCAACGTGACCTGGGTGTCATGGTGCACCAGTCATTGAAAGCAAGCGTGCAGGTGCAGCAGGCAGTGAAGAAAGCGAATGGTATGTTAGCATTCATAGCAAGAGGATTTGAGTTTAGGAGCAGGGAGGTTCTGCTGCAGTTGTACAGGGCCTTGGTGAGACTGCACCTGGAGTATTGTGTACAGTTTTGGTCTCCTAATCTGAGGAAAGACATTCTAGCCTTAGAGGGAGTACAGAGAAGGTTCAGCAGATTGATCCCTGGGATGGCAGAACTTTCATATGAAGAAAGACTGGATAGACTAGGCTTGTACTCGCTGGAATTTAGAAGACTGAGGGGGGATCTTATTGAAACATATAAAATTCTTAAGGGGTTGGAGAGGCTAGATGCGGGAAGATTGTTCCCGATGTTGAGAAAGTCCAGAACCAGGGGTCACAGCTTAAGGATAAGGGGGAAGTCTTTTAGGACCGAGATGAGAAAACATTTCTTCACACAGAGAGTGGTGAGTCTGTGGCATTCTCTGCCACAGAAGATAGTTGAAGCCAGTTCATTGGCTATATTTAAGAGGGAGTTAGATGTGGCCCTTATGGCTAAAGGGATCAGGGGGTATGGAGAGAAGGCAGGTACAGGTTACTGAGCTGGATGATCAGCCATGATCATATTGAATGGCGGTGCAGGCTCGAAGGGCCGAATGGCCTACTCCTGCACCTATTTTCTATGTTTCTATGTTTTCGGAATGGGTGAAAAGGAACTTATTATTTTGAAGACAGACACAAAATGCTGGAGTAACTCAGCGGGACAGGCAGCATCTCTGGAGAGAAGGAATGGGTGACGTTTCGAGTTGAGACCCTTCTTCAGACTGAGAGTCAGGGGAGGGAAACGAGAGATATATAGACGGTAAATAGAACAAATGAATGGAAGATATGCAAACAGTACTGATGATGAAAGAAAGCTGGTGTCCACAATAGTCCACTGTTGGCTTGGGCTGGGTGATACATAGTTACATAGACAGTGAAACTCAACAGGGCAACAGTGAAACTAGTACGATGACTAGGGTGAGGGAGGGAATGGAGAGAGAGAGGGGAAAGCAAGGGTTACTTTAAATTAGTGAAATCAATGTTCGTACCGCTGGGGTGTAAGCTGCCCAAGCAAAATATAAGGTGCTGTTCCTCCAATCTGCTTTTTACCTCACTCTGAGGCCCAGGACAGAAAGGTTGGTGTGGGAATGGGAGGGGGAATGGGAGGGGGAATGGGAGGGGGAATGGGAGGGGGAATGGGAGGGGGCGTTGAAGTGTTTAGCAACCAGGATATCGCGTGGGCCAAGGCGGACTGAGTGAAGGTGTTCAGAGAAACGATCGCCGAGTCTGCGCTTGGTCTCGCCGATGTATAGGAGAGTTATATTTGGATTGCATGTTGAACTGATACTCTTTTAATGATGTTTCTTCTTCTTCCACTTCTGGCACCTGAAGTTGACCAGCCAGCAAGATGGTAAGAACTTTTTTTAAAGTGTAGTTTAGTTTAGAGATACAGCGCGGAAAAAGGCCTTTCAGCCCACCGGGTCCGCGCCGACCCTCGATTCCGCTAAGCCCCTAGAGCTCTATCTAACTCTCTTTTCCTCCCGCACTCCAAAGACGCGGGAGCTCACAAGTTAATTGGCCCTCTGTAAATTGCCCGTCATGTGTAGGGAGTGGAGTGAGTGGGAACAATCAATTAGAGTGAATGGGTGATCAATGGTCGGCACGGACTCGGAGGGCCGAAGGGCCTGTTTCTATGCTGCAGTGTATTTTTCAATTAACTACCAACATTTATTTTTTTAGTAACAAAACAAAATGTAGTAATTGTGGGTCATGGTTGACTTAGGTCTTTAGTTGAGTTTAGTTTTGTTTATTGTCACGTGTACCGAGTTACAGTGAAAGAAAATAACTGCAGATGCTGGTACAAATCGAAGGTATTTATTTCACAAAATGCTGGAGTAACTCAGCAGGTCAGGCAGCATCTCAGGAGAGAAGGAATGGGTGACGTTTCGGGTCGAAGAAGAAGTCTGTAGAAGTCTGAAGAAAGGTCTCGACATGAAACGTCACCCATTCCTTCTCTCCTGAGATGCTGCCTGACCCGCTGAGTTACTCCAGCATTTTGTGAGGTACAGTGAAATACATTTTTTGTTGCTTGCTAGCCAGTCAGAGGAAAGACATTACATTTTAGTTTAGTTTCGTTTAGTACGGAAACAAGTCCGTGGGCTCCAAGTTGAGAGATTGGAGAGATTGGGCTTGTATACGCTGGAATTTAGAAGGATGAGAGGGGATCTTTTTGAAACGTATAAGATTATTAAGGGATTGGACACATTAGAGGCAGGAAACATTTTCCCAATGTTGGGGGAGTCCAGAACCAGGGCCCACAGTTTAAGAATAAGGGGTAGGCCATTTAGAACAGAGATGAAGAAAAACTTTCTCAGTCAGAGAGTTGTGAATCTGTGGAATTCACTGCCTCAGAAGGCCGTGGAGGCCAATTCTCTGAATACATTCAAGAGAGAGCTAGATAGAGCTCTTAAGGATAGCGGAGTCAGGGGGTATGGGGAGAAGGCAGGAACGGGGTACTGATTGAGAATGATCAGCCATGATCACATTGAATGGCGGTGCTGGCTCGAAGGGCCGATTGGCCTCCTCCTGCACCTATTGTCTATTGTCTATTGAATGGCAGTGCTGGCTCAAAGGATCGAATGGTCTACTCCTGCACCTATTTTTCTATGTTTCTAGGTTTTTTTTTCTAAATCAGGAATAATAACCTGTTACTTCAATTAATCAATCTGTTGCCTTTGTTTATTTCTGAAGGATTCGGAAACACAGTCGACTTATCAGCATGATTACAAGAGGTTTTCTACCGTGGCCGCTCGACTTGCCAAGGACAATCCCGTCAAGCCCAAAACAGACCAACTGACCATGCCAACGGTGAAGGCCATGAAATAGACATGGAGACCGAGCCTGAACTACGAATGTTACGCACAGACTAGTTGGGCCGAAAGAGTTTACAAGGAGGAGAGGGGATCTTATAGAGACGTATCAAATGTTATAAGGACTGGACAAGCTAGATGCAGGAAAAATGTTCCCAATGTTGGGGGAGTCCAGAACCAGGGGCCACACAGTCTTAGAATAAAGGGGAGGCCATTTAAAACTGAGGTGAGAAGCAACTTTTTCACCCAGAGAGTTGAGAATTTTGTGGAATTCTCTGCCGCAGAGGGAGTGGAGGCCAAATCACTGGACCACTTTAAAGGACGTTCTTTCAGAATTAAAGGACGTTCTTTCAGGAAGGAGATGAGGAGAAATTTCTTCAGTCAGTGGGTGGTGAATCTGTGGAATCTGTACCACAGACGGCTGTGGAGGCCAAGTCAGTGGATGTTTTTAAGGCAGAGATAGATAGATTCTTGATCAGTACGGGTGTTATGGGGAGAAGGCAGCAGAATGGGGTTAGAAGGGAGAGATAGATCAGCCATGATTGAATGGCGGAGAAGACCGGATGGGCCGAATGGACTAATTCTACTCCATGAACTTATGAACTTATGAGTTGTAGTTTTGTTTCCAACCAGCTTGAAGATCGAGAACAATATCCTACAACATACCTGGATGACTACAAACCTATGAATGAACGCAGGCCACAGCGGGTAGCTGATTTTCCACACATAAAAGTCAAGGGACACATCGACGCTGAGGTAAATTATTAAGTTATGTAAGGCATTGGTGAAGCCACATTGTCATGTCATAAGTGATAGGAGCAGAATTAGACCATTCGGCCTATCAAGTCTACTCCGCCATTCAATCATGGCAGATGCAGTTTAATGTGGATAAGTGTGAGGTAATCCACTTTGCTGGTGAGAATAGGAAGGCAGAGTATTATCTGAATGGTGTCAAGTTAGGAAAAGGGGACGTACAACGAGATCTGGGTGTCCTAGTGCATCAGTCACTGAAAGGAAGCATGCAGGTACAGCAGGCAGTGAAGAAAGCCAATGGAATGTTGGCCTTCATAACAAGAGGAGTTGAGTATAGGAGCAAAGAGGTCCTTCTGCAGTTGTACAGGGCCCTAGTGAGACCGCACCTGGAGTACTGTGTGCAGTTTTGGTCTCCAAATTTGAGGAAGGATATTCTTGCTATTGAGGGCGTGCAGCGTAGGTTCACTAGGTTAATTCCCGGAATGGCGGGACTATCATATGTTGAAAGACTGGAGCGATTAGGGTTGTATACACTGGAATTTAGAAGGATGAGAGGAGATCTTATCGAAACGTATGATTATTAAGGGGTTGGACACGTTAGAGGCAGGAAACATGTTCCCAATGTTGGGGGAATCCAGAACAAGGGGCCACAGTTTAAGAATAAGGGGTAGACCATTTAGAACTGAGATGAGGAAAAACTTTTTCAGTCAGAGAGTTGTGAATCTGTGGAATTCTCTGCCTCAGAAGGCAGTGGAGGCCAATTCTCTGAATGCATTCAAGAGAGAGCTAGATAGAGCTCTTAAGGATAGCAGAGTCAGGGGGTATGGGGAGAAGGCAGGAACGCACTGATTGAGAATGATCAGCCATGATCACATTGAATGGCGGTGCTGGTTCGAAGGGCCGAATGGCCTCCTCCTGCACCTATTGTCTATTGTCTATTGTCTATTGATGTATCTCTCTCTCCTCACGCCATTCTCCTGCCTTCACCCCATAACCCCTGACACCTACACTATTTCCAGAACCAGGGCCACAGACTAAGAATCCAGAACCAGGCACCACAGTCTAAGAATAAAGGGGAGGCCATTTAAAACTGACGTGAGAAGAAATTTTTTCACCCAGAGAGTTGTGAATTTGTGGAATTCTCTGCCACAGAGGGCAGTGGAGGCCAATTCAGTGGATGAATTTAAAAGAAAGTTAGATAGAGCTCTAGGGGCTAGTGGAATCAAGGGATATGGGGAGAAGGCAGGCACAGGTTACTGATTGTGGATGATCAGCCATGATCACAATGAATGGCGGTGCTGGCTCGAAGGGCCAAGTGGCCTCCTCCTGCACCTATTTTCTATGTTTCTATGTAATCAAGAATCTATCTATCTCTGCCTTAAAAATATCCATTGACTTGGCCTCCACAACCTTCTGTGGCAAACAATTCCACAGATTCACCACCCTCTGACTGAAGAAATTCCTCCTCATCTCCTCCTTAAACATAGAAACATAGAAAATACGTGCATAAGTAGGCCATTCGGCCCTTCGAGCCAGCACCGCCATTCAATATGATCATGGCTCATCATCCAAAATCAGTAACCTTTTCCTGCTTTCTCCCCATATTCTTTGATTCCGTTACCCCTAAGAGCTCTATCTAACTCTCTCTTGAAAACATCCAGTGAATTGGCCTCCACTGCCTTCTGTGGCAGTGAATTCCACAGATTCACAACTCTCTGGGTGAAAGAGTTTTTCCTCATCTCAATTCTAAATGGCCTATCCCTTATTCTTACACTGTGACCACTGGTTCTGGACTCCCCCAACATCGGGAACGTTTTTCCTGCATCTCGCCTGTCCAATCCCTTAAGATTTTTTTTGTTTCTGTAAAATCCCCTCTCATCCTTCTAAATTCCAGTGAATACAAGCCCAGTCGATCCATTCTTTCGTCATATGACAGTCAAGCCATAGACAATAGACAATAGACAATAGGTGCAGGAGTAGGCCATTCAGCCCTTCGAGCCAGCACCGCCATTCAATGCGATCATGGCTGATCACTCTCAATCAGTACCCCGTTCCTGCCTTCTCCCCTTACCCCCTCACTCCGCTATCCTTAAGAGCTCTCTCCAGCTCTCTCTTGAAAGCATCCAACGAACTGGCCTCCACTGCCTTCTGAGGCAGAGAATTCCACACCTTCACCACTCTCTGACTGAAAAAGTTCTTCCTCATCTCCGTTCTAAATGGCCTACCCCTTATTCTTAAACTGTGGCCCCTTGTTCTGGACTCCCCCAACATTGGGAACATGTTTCCTGCCTCTAATGTGTCCAATCCCCTAATTATCTTATATATCTTATATCCTGGGAATTAACCTGGTGAACCTGCGCTGCACGCCCTCAATAGCAATAATGTCCTTCCTCAAATTAAGAGACCAAAACTGCACACAATACTCCAGGTGCGTTCTCACCAGGGCCCTGTACAACTGCAGTAGGATCTTCTTGCTCCTAAACTCAAATCTTCTCGCTTTGAAGGCTAAGATGCCATTTGCTTCCATCACTGCCTGCTTAGATTGTTTTCAGATTTAGATTTAGAGATACACCGCTGAAACAGGCCCTTCGGCCCACCGAGTCCGCGCCGCCCAGCGATCCCCGCACATTAACACTATCCTACACACACTAGGGACAATTTTTACATATTACCCAATCAATTAACCTACAAACCTGCACGTCTTTGGAGTGTGGGAGGAAACCGAAGATCTCGGAGAAAACCCACGCAGGTCACGGGGAGAACGTACAAACTCCGTACAGACGGCGCCCATAGTCAGGATCGAACCTGAGTCTCCGGCGCTGCATTCGCTGTAAGGCGGCAACTCTACTGCTGCGCCACCGTGCCGCCCTAATACCTATACCTGCATGCTTACGTTCTTTAATTATGAGGCTATGACCTCTGGTCCTAGACTCTCCCACTAGTGGAAACATCCTCTCCATATCCACTCTATCCAGGCCTTTTGCTATTCGGTAAGCTTCAACGATGTCCCCCCTCATCCTTCTAATCTCCAGCGAGTACAGGACCAGTGCCGACAAACGCTCATCATATGTCAGTATTGTGTTCAGTATTGTGTTCAGTTTTGGGCACCATGTTATATGAATGATGTTGTTAATTTGGAAAGGGTGCAGAGAAGATTTACGAGGATGTTGCCACGTCTCGAGGGTCTGAGCTATAGGGAGAGGTTGAGTAGGCTGGGACTTGGAGCGCAGGAGGATGAGGGGTGATCTTATAGAAGAGTACAAAAATCATGAGAGAAATGGATTGGGTAGAGTCTCTTACCCAGAGTCGGGGAATCGACAACCAGAGGACGTAGGTTTAAGGTGAGACTGCAGGAGTACTTGCTGAGGGACGCACTGAAGCTTGGTGTAGCCTACGCCAAGGCTCTGTGGGGGAGGACCACAGTCTAAGGTCCTTCCGCTGCTGGACATGGGGGGCAGGGTGTGGTGGAGACGCCCTTCAAAATAAAGGAAGAGATTCCACACCAGTGGGCCACATGAGTGGCAAGGGTGGGGGTAATTTTATATAATTGGTGTATTGAATGTATGTACAGTCTCCGAGAATGTCGGATGGAGTTTTTGGAAGGAACATGTTTTGTATATATTTATTTCTTGAATAAAGTGTTTTTTTGATAATAAAAAAAAGGGGAGCTAGATGAGGCAGGTACTGCAGGTCAATAGACAATAGACAATAGGTGCAGGAGTAGGCCATTCGGCCCTTTGAGCTAGTACCGCCATTCAATGTGATCATGGCTGATCATCTACAATCATGTTCCCAATGTTAGGGGAGTCCAGAACCAGGGGCCACAGTTTACGAATAAGGGGCAGGCCATTTAAAACGGAGACGAGGAAAAACCTTTTCAGTCAGAGAGTTGTAAATCTGTGGAATTCACTGCCTCAGAGGGCAGTGGAGGCCAATTCTCTGAATGCATTCAAGAGAGAGCTAGATAGAGCTCTTAAGGATAGCGGAGTCAGGGGGTATGGGGAGAAGGCAGGAACGGGGTTCTGATGGAAAATGATCAGCCATGATCAAATTAAATTGTGGTGCTGGCTCGAAGGGCCGAATGGCCTACTCCTGCTCCTATTGTCTATTGTCTAATCAGTACCCCGTTCCTGCCTTCTCCCCATACCCCCTGACTCTTTAGGAGCTCTATCTAGCTCTCTCTTGAAAGCATCCAGAGAATTGGCCTCCACTACCTTCTGAGGCAGAGAATTCCAGATTTACAACTCTCTGACTGAAAAAGTTTTTCCTCATCTCCATCCACCACTGATGTTCCAGCACCTTTAGTTCCAGAGCCTTTCCGGATTATCCGTGTTGCTAGACCAACAGAGGTCACGGCCTCCGAGAGGAGTCCAACGGTACCGGAACGTTCCGCTTGGGCCGCCGAGAGGTGGGGGGGGGGGGACCGAGATACCGGCCTGCAAAGTCGGCCGTGGGAGTCGGCTATGGGAACGGATCTGCCGGCTCCGGCCTAATTCTGCTCCCGATAACATGAACTTATGAAGGAATCCAGCATCTGCATTTCCTTGTGCCTCCTTGTCACCGATGGCTCGGTTACTTGCTTGGGCCGAGGGGACTGGGTGGTTGAAGGGGGAGGGTTGGGAGGGGAAAGGGGGAACGCATCAGGGAGGGGGGCAGTGAGATCACAATTGGGCGTGGGCTGCAATGTTGATGTAACACGGCCCTCAACAGGCCCAGTGCTTGCAAGGCTGGGAAGGAACGACATCTCCTGAGGCACAAAGATCTGGTGAGATCAAAGGCACTTTTGCCTCTCAGAACAGCTTCGCTGCAGTGGAAATGTAGAGGGCAGTCATTGGAACTATTATTATGTAGACGCTATACCTGGACAAGTTTAGATTAGATTCATTTAATTTTTAGTCTGGTTTACTTTAGTTTACGTCAGTTTACTTTAGTTTAGGTTAGTGTAGATGACTTTAAATTACTTTAGTTTCGTTTATTGTCACGTGTACCTAGGTAGAGTGAAAATAGGGTTGCCAACTGTCCCGTATTAGCCGGGACATCCCGTATGGGCCCGGACACTGAAGGCCTGGACACTGTAGGCCCGGTCACTGTAGGCCCAGACACTGAAGGCCCGGACACTGTGGGCCCGGTCACTGTAGGCCCAGACACTGTAGGCCCGGACTGTGTAGGCCCAGACACTGAAGGCCCGGACACTGTAGGCCCGGTCACTGTAGGCCCGGTCACTGTAGGCCCAGACACTGTAGGCCCGGACTGTGTAGGCCCGGACTGTGTAGGCCATGAGGCCCGGGCGCAGCCTAACAGAGATTGCATAGCAACCCGCCATTGGTGGAGCGGGAGCTCGTGGTCGCTGGCTGGGTGAGGTCACGTGGGGCGCGGGACGCGGGGCGGTGATGTCACCTTGTCCCTTATTTGGGCACGAGAGTTGGCACCCCTAAGTGAAAAGCTTTTGTTGCGTGCTATCCAGTCAGCGGACAGACAATACACGTTTACAATCAAGCCGTCCACAGTGTACAGATACGTGATAAAGGGAATAACGTGAATAACATTTAGTGCAAGTTAAAGTCCGATCAAAGATAGTCAGAGGGTCTTTAGTTTACGGGTTTAGTTTAGTTTAGCTCGAAGACAGATACAAAAAGCTGGAGTAACTCAGCGGGACAGGCAGCATCTCTGGAGAGCAAGAATGGGCGACGTTAAGTTTAGTTTAGTTTACTTTAGTTTATTGTCACGCGTACCGAGGTATCGTACAACGAGATCTGGGTGTCCTAGTGCATCAGTCACTGAAAGGAAGCATGCAGGTAGAGCCGGCAATGAAGAAAGCCAATGGAATGTTGGCCTTCATAACAAGAGGAGTTGAGTATAGGAGCAAAGAGGTCCTTCTGCAGTTGTACAGGGCCCTAGTGAGACCGCACCTGGTTGACTGTGTGCAGTTTTGGTCTCCAAATTTGAGGAAGGATATTCTTGCTATTGAGGGCATCCAGCGTAGGTTTACTAGGTTAATTCCCGCAATGGCGGGACTGTCGTATGTTGAAAGACTGGAGCGACTAAGCTTGTATACACAGGAATTTGAATACCTTGAATGTCTTGAATCCCTTGAAGACAGGAGCAGGGGAATTTATTATGGGGAACAAGGAAATGGCAGACGAGTTGAACCGGTACTTTGGATCTGCCTTCACTAAGGAGGATACAAACAATCTCCCAGATGTTCTAGTGGCCAGAGATCCTAGGGTGACAGAGGAACTGGAGGAAATCCACATTAGGCAGGAAAAAGTTTTGGGTAGACTAATGGGACTCAAGGCTGATAAATCCCCAGGGCCTGATGGTCTGCATCCCAGGGTGCTTAAGGAGGTGGCTCTAGAAATTGTGGACGCATTAGTGATTATTTTCCAATGTTCTATAGATTCCGGGTCAGTTCCTATGGATTGGAGGGTAGCTAATGTTATCCCACTTTTCAAGAAAGGAGGGAGAGAGAAAATGGGAAATTATAGACCAGTTAGTCTGACGTCAGTGGTGGGGAAGATGCTGGAGTCAATTATAAAAGACGAAATTGTGGAGCATTTGGATAGCAGTAACAGGATCGTTCCGAGTCAGCATGGATTTACGAAGGGGAAATCATGCTTGACTAATCTACAGGAATTTTTTGAGGATATAACTAGGAAAATTGACAGGGGAGAGCCGGTGGATGTGGTGTACCTCGACTTTCAGAAAAGCCTTCCACAAGGTCCCACATAGGAAATTGGTGGGCAAAATTAGAGCACATGGTATTGGAGGTAGGGTACTGACATGGATAGAAAGTTGGTTGACAGACAGAAAGCAAAGAGTGAGGATAAATGGGTCCCTTTCAGAATGGCAGGCAGTGACTAGTGGGGTACCGCAAGGCTCGGTGTTGGGACCACAGCTATTTACAATATACATTAATGACTTGGATGAAGGGATTAAAAGTACCATTAGCAAATTTGCAGATGATACAAAGCTGGGTGGCAGTGTGAACTGTGAGAAAGATGCTATGAGGTTGCAGGGTGACTTGGACAGGTTGTGTGAGTGGGCGGATGCATGGCAGATGCAGTTTAATGTGGATAAGTGTGAGGTTATCCACTTTGGTGGTAAGAATAGGAAGGCAGAGTATTATCTGAATGGTGTCAAGTTAGGAAAAGGGGACATACAACGAGATCTGGGTGTCCTAGTGCATCAGTCACTGAAAGGAAGCATGCAGGTACAGCAGGCAGTGAAGAAAGCCAATGGAATGTTGGCCTTCATAACAAGAGGAGTCCTGAGTATAGGAGCAAAGAGGTCCTTCTGCAGTTGTACAGGGCCTTAGTGAGACCGCACCTGGAGTACTGTGTGCAGTTTTGGTCTCCAAATTTGAGGAAGGATATTCTTGCTATTGAGGGCGTGCAGCGTAGAAGGATGAGAGGGGATCTTATCGAAACGTATAAGATTATTAAGGGGTTGGACACATTAGAGGCAGGAAACATGTTCCCAATGTTGGGGGAGTCCAGAACCAGGGGCCATAGTTTAAGAATAAGAGGTAGGCCATTTAGAACGGAGATGAGGAAAAACTTTTTCAGTCAGAGAGTTGGAAATCTGTGGAACTCTCTGCCTCAGAAGACAGTGGAGGCCAATTCTCTGAATGCATTCAAGAGAGAGCTAGATAGAGCTCTTAAGGATAGCGGAGTCAGGGGGTATGGGGAGAATGCAGGAACGGGGTACTGATTGAGAATGATCAGCCATGCTCACATTGAATGGTGGTGCTGGCTCGAAGGGCCGAATGGCCTCCTCCTGCACCTATTGTCTATTGTCTATTATTGTGAAAGCTTTTTGTTGCATGCTAACCAGTCAACAGAAAGACAATACATGATTACAATCAAATCATCCACAATGGCCAGATACAGGATAAAGGGAATAACGTTTAGTTCAAGGTAAAGCCAGTAAAGTCCGATCAAGGATAGTCCAAGGATCATCAAAGATGTAGATAGTAGTTCAGGTCTCTGATTGTCCCTTTGTTTTCATTCTCAAACTCAAAATTTACTTTAATTTACTATTGTCACTTGCGCCAAGGTAAGTGAAAAGCTTCTGTTGCGTTTAGTTAAGTTTTTAGATACAGCGCTGAAACAGGGCCTTCAGTCCACAGAGTACGCACCGACCAGTGATCTGTGAACACTAACACCATCCTACACACACTAGGGACAATTTACAATTAATCTACGAACCTGCACGTCTTTGGAGTGTGGGAGGAAACTGAAGATCTGGGAGAAAACCCACGAGGTCACGGGGAGAACGTACAAACTCCGTACAGACAGCACCCGTAGTCAGGATCGAACCCTGGTCTCTGGCACTGAGAGGTAGCAACTCTACCGCTGCGCCACCGTGCTGTGCGATCCAGTCAGTGAAAAGGCTCTACGCAATGACAATCAACCCACCCACAGTGAACAGATACAAGATAAAGGAAATAATGTTTAGTGCAAGATAAAGTCCAGTAAAGTCCGATCATAGATTGTCTGAGAATCTCCAATGAATTAGATAGTAGTTCAGCACTGCTCTCTGGTTGTTGGTAGGATGGTTCAATTGCCTGATAACAGCTGGGAGGAAACTGTGCCTGAATCCACGGCGGCACGGTGGCGCAGCGGTAGAGTTGCTGCCTTACAGCGAATGCAGCGCCGGAGACTCAGGTTCGATCCTGACTACGGGCGCCGTCTGTACGGAGTTTGTACGTTCTCCCCGAGACCTGCGTGGGTTTTCTCCAAGATCTTCGGTTTCCTCCCACACTCCAAAGACGTACAGGTTTGTAGGTTAATTGGCTGGGCAAATGTAAAAATTGTCCCGAGTGTGTGTAGGATAATGTTAATGTGCGGGGATCGCTGGGCGGCGCAGACTCGGTGGGCCGAAGGGCCTGTTTCCGCGCTGTATCTCTAAATCTAAATCTGGAGGAGTTCATTTTCACATTTCTGTACCTCTTGCCTGATGGGAGAGGGGGGAAGAGGGTGTGGCTGGGGTGAGACTGGTCCTTGATGATGCTGCTGGCCTTGCCGAGGTAGCGTGAGGTGTAGATGGAGGGTCAGATGAACATCGTAGTGTATTCATAAGGCTCCGAGCGGCGCGGTGGCGCAGCGGTAGAGTTGCTGCCTCACAGCGCCAGAGATCCCGACTACGGGTGCTGTCTGTACGGAGTTTGCACGTTCTCCCCGTGACCTGCGTGGGATTTCTCCGAGATCTCCGGTTTCCTCCCACACTCCAAAGACGTACAGGTTTGTAGATAAATTGGCTTGGTATGAATGTAAAAGTCCGAGTCTGCACCGACCAGTGATCGCCGCACATTGACACCACTCCACACACACTCGGGACAATTTACACTTAATACATAACCAATTAATCTACAAACCTGCACGTCTTTGGAGTGCGGGAGGAAACCGAAGATCTCAGAGGAAACCCACGCAGGTCACGGGGAGAACGTACAAACTCCGTACAGACGGCACTCGTAGTCGGGATCAAACCCGGGCCTCTGGCGCTGTGAGGCAGCAACTCTACCGCTGCGCCACCGTGCCACTCTCTTTTACTCAGAGCAGGACAATTGAGAAGTAGAGGACTGAGGTTTAAGATGAGGGGGGGAAGATTTAATAGGAACCAGAGGAGCAACTTTTTGTACACAAAGCCTGGTGGGTGTATGGAACAAGCTGCCGGAGGAGGTAGTTGAGGCAGGGACTATCGCAAATTCCAACCGCTGATCTATCTCTCCCTCCTAACCCCATTCTCCTGCCTTCTCCCCATAACCCCTGACACCCGCATTAATCAAGATTCTATCTACCTCTGCCTTAAAAATATCCACCGACTTGGCCTCCACAGCCTACTGTGACAAAGAATTCCACAGATTCATCAATGTGTCCACGATTTGGTGCGGACTCGGTGGGCCGAAGGGCCTGTTTCCGTGCTGTATCTCTAAACTAAACTAAACTAAACAAAAAAAATGCTGGTGTAACTCAGCGGGTCAGGCAGCATCCTTGGAGAACATGGATAGAAACATAGATACATAGAAACATAGAACATTGGTGCAGGAAGAGGCCATTTGGCCCTTCGAGCCAGCACAGCCATTCATTGTGATCATGGCTGATCATCCACAATCAGTAACCCGTGCCTGCCTTCTCCCCATATCCCTTGATTCCACTAGCCCCTAAGCTCTATCTAACTCTCTTTTAAATTCATCCAGTTAATTGGCCTCCTCTGCCTTCTGTGGCAGAGAATTCCACAAATTTACAACTCTCTGGGTGAAAAAGTTTCTTCTCACCTCAGTTTGAAATGGCCCCCCCTTTATTCTTAGACTGTGGCCCCCTTATTCTTAGGTGATGTTTCACAGAGTGCTGGAGTAACTCAGCGGGTCAGGCAACATCTCTGGAGAACATGGATGGGTGACGTTTCACAGAGTGCTGGTGTAACTCAGCGGGTCAGGCAGCATCTCTGGAGAACATGGATGGGTGACGTTTCACAGAGTGCTGGAGTAACTCAGCGGGTCAGGCAGCATCTCTGTAGAACATGGTATGGTAGCGCAGCGGTAGAGTTGCTGCTTTACAGCGAATGCAGCGCCGGAGACTCAGGTTCGATCCTGACTACGGGTGCTGCACTGTAAGGAGTTTGTACGTTCTCCCCGTGACCTGCATGGGTTTTCTCCGAGATCTTCGGTTTCCTCCCACACTCCAAAGACGTGCAGGTCTGTAGGTTAATTGGCTGGGTAAATGTAAAAATTGTCCCTAGTGGGTGTAGGATAGTGTTAATGTACGGGGATCACTGGGCGGCACGGACTTGGTGGGCCGAAAAGGCCTGTTTCCGGCTGTATATATATGATATGATATGATATGGATGGGTGACGTTTCGGGTGGATACCCTTCTTCAGACTGATTGTGGCTGTGGGGAGTGGAGATGAAGAAAACTGGAAAAGGGGCAAGGCTTTGTTTTGCCTCTTCCCTTTTCCAGCGATCTTCTCCACCTCCCCCCCACCAACAACCGGTCTGAAGAAGGGTTTCCACCCGAAACGTCACCCATCCATGTTCTCCAGAGTTACTGCCTGACACCCTGAGTTTAGTTTAGTTTAGAGATACAGCACGGAATCAGGCAATGTGGCCCACTGAGTCCGCGCCGACCAGCGATCCCCGCACACTAGCACCATCCCACACACACTAGAGACAATTTACAATTATACCAAGCAACTCTACCGCTGTGCCACCGAGTTACTCCAGCTCTCGGTGTGTCCATCTGTGGTGGTGATGTCAACAGTGCTACCAAGATGAGACACAAGGAACTGCAGATAATGGAGTCTTCAGCAAAACACAAAGTGCTGGAGGAACTGGGCGGCACGGTGGCGCAGCGGTAGAGTCGCTGCCTCACAGCGCAAGAGACCCGGGTTCGATCCTGACTACGGGCGCTGCCTGTACGGAGTTTGTACGTTCTCCCCCGTGACCTGCGTGGGTTTTCTCCGGGTGCTCCGGGCCCAGCACACTACATACTAGGGACAATTTACCATTTTTGCTGAGGCCAATGATTCCATAAACCTGTACGCCTTCATAAGGTCATGTAATAGCAGCAGAATGAGGATATTTGGCCCATCAAGTCTACTCCACCATTCAATCATGACTGATCTATCTCTCTCCCTCCTAACCACATTCCCCTGGCTTCTCCCCATAACCCCTGACACCCGTACTAATCAAGAATCTATCTGCCTCTGCCTTTACAAATATTAATTGACTTGGCCTCTATGGCTATGTGCCGTCAGTGGCTATGAATTCCACAATGTGTCCCTAGTGTGTGTAGGGTAGTGTTAATGTGTGGGAAACGCTGGTCAGTGCTGACTCGGACTTTTTCATTTACAATTAACCTACAAACCCGTAAGTCTTTGGAGTGTGGGTTGTGGAGGCCAATATTTTTAAGGCAGAGAAAGATAGATTCTTGATCAGTACGGTTTTGGGGAGAAGGCAGGAGAATGGGGTTAGGAGGGAGAGATAGATCTGCCATGATTGAATGGCGGAGGGGACTTGATGGGCCGAATGGCCTAATTCTACCCCCGTTCCTTACGACCTTATGAAGGTATCTTATTGAAACGTATAAGATTATTAAGGGGTTGGACACGTTAGAGGCAGGAAACGTTCCCAATGTTGGGGGAGTCCAGAACAAGGGGCCACAGTTTAAGAATAAAGGGGAGGCCATTTAAAACTGACGTGAGAAGAAACTTTTTCACCCGGAGAGTTGTGAATTTGTGGAATTCTCTGCCACAGAGGGCAGTGGAGACCAATTCACTGGATGAATTTAAAAGAGAGTTAGATAGAGCTCTAGGGACTAGTGGAATCAAGGGATATGGGGAGAAGGCAGGCACGGGTTACTGATTGTGGATGATCAGCCGTGATCACAATGAATGGCGGTGCTGGCTCGAAGGGCCGAATGGCCTCCTCCTGCACCTATTTTCTATCTTTTCTATGAAACATGAATCAAGTTTAGTGCAAGATAAAGCCAGTAAATTCCGGTCAAAGATAGTCCGAGGGTTTCCAATGAGCAAGATGGGAGGCCAGGACCGTTCTCTAGTTGGTGGTAGGATGGTTCAGTTGCCTGATAACAGCTGGGAAGAAACTGCCCCTGAATCTGGAGGTGTGCGTTTTCACACTTCTGTACCTCTTGCCCGATGGGAGAGGGGAGAAGAGGTTCCAGTAAAGTCCAATTCTAGTCTGAGCGTCTCCAATGAGGTAGATAGTGGCTGAGGTGAGACTGGATCACTAGTTCCCGGAATGGCGGGACTGTCGTATGTTGGAAAACTGGAGCGACTGGGCTTGTACACACTGGAATTTAGAAGGATGAGAGGGGATCTTATTGAAACATATAAGATTATTAAGGGATTGGACACGCTAGAGGCAGGAAACATGTTCCCGATGTTGGGGGAGTCCCGAACCGCGGGTCACAGTTTAAGAATAACGGGTAGGCCATTTAGAACGGAGATGAGGAAAAGCTTTTACACTCAGAGAGTTGTGAATCTGTGGAATTCTCTGCCTCAGAAGGCAGTGGAGGCCAATTCTCTGGATGCTTTCAAGAGAGAGCTAGATAGAGCTCTTAAGGATAGCGGAGTCAGGGGGTATGGGAGAGAAGGCAGGAACGGGGTACAGAATACAGAATACCTTTATTGTCATTCGATACCGAACGAAATTCATTTGCCAGCAGTCACAGAGCAAAAAAAAAGAACACAAGACACACGACCCCAACACAAACATCCATCACAGTGACTCCAAACACCCCCTCACTGTGATGGAAGGCAACAAAACTTCCTCTCTGTTCCCCCATGCCCCTCCCACAGACAGTACTGATTGAGAATGATCAGCCATGATCACATTGAATGGCGGTGCTGGCTCGAAGGGCCGAATAGCCTCCTCCTGCACCTATTGTCTATTGTCTATTAAGGATAGCGGAGTCAGGGGGTATGGGGAGAAGGCAGGAACGGGGTACTGATTGCAGATGATCAGCCATGATCACAGTGAATGGCGGTGCTGGCGCGAAGAGCCGAACGGCCTCCTCCTGCACCTGTTGCCTATTGTCTATTGGCCTTGCTGGTGACGCTGGAGTTCGACAGGCTGTTTTTTCTCTTTTTTTTGCTGGCAGATTCCCAAGATCGACCCGTGCGTCCCGACCACCTACATGGATCACTACCGAGGCTGCCTGCCTCCGGTGCGGCCCTGTATGGATTACTGCAGGCCCCACATGAACGAGTACACCGCTTGCATGGACCGCTTCAACCTCCACTGCTGTGAACCGTGCGGCTACCAGATCTGTCCACAAACCAGCTGTTCCTACGACACCAACAGGGTAAGGAAAAGGGTCAAGGCGCAGAAACATCAGGACAGATGTTTTACTCAACACCAAACAGCTGGAGTAACTCAGCGGGATCGGCAGCATCTCTGGAGAGAAGGAATGGGTGACAATTTGGGTCGAGACCCTTCTTCAAACTGTCTAGAGATACAGTGCGGAAACAGGCCAATTCAGCCCACCGAGTCCTATTAAATCTTTCCCTCCTCACCTATGTCCTCTGGTCCTCGATTCCCCTACTCTGGGCAAGAGATTCTGTGCATCTACCCGATCTATTCCTCTCATGATTTTATACACCTCTATAAAATCACCCCTCATCCTCCTGCCTTCCAAGGAATAGAGACCCAGCCTGCTCAACCTCTCCCTATAGCTCACACCCTCTAGTCCTGGCAATGTCCTTGTAAAATCTTCTCTGTACCCTTTCCAGCATGACAACATCTTTCCTATAACACGGTGCCCAGAACTGAACACAATACTCTAAACGAGGCCTCACTAACATCTCTTATACAACTGCAACCTGACCTCCCAACTTCTATACTCAATACTCTGACTGATGAAAGCCAATGTGCCAAAAGCCTCTTTGACCAGTGACTCCACCAAGGATCTATGCACTTGCACTCCAAGATCCCTCTGCTCTGCAACACTCACCCAGAGGCCTACCATTCACTGTGTAGGTCCTGCC
Source organism: Rhinoraja longicauda (assembly GCF_053455715.1). Classification (NCBI taxonomy): domain Eukaryota; kingdom Metazoa; phylum Chordata; class Chondrichthyes; order Rajiformes; family Arhynchobatidae; genus Rhinoraja; species Rhinoraja longicauda. The sequence goes on along the minus strand of NC_135953.1, from coordinate 4,510,670 downwards.
CATGTTGGACTTCCCAAAATACCACACCTCACACTTCTCTGTATTAAATCTCCTTAATCATTCCACAGCCCACCTAGCCAACCGATCCAGATCCTGCTGCAAATTTTGACAACCATCTTCACTAATGACAATAGACAATAGGTGCAGGAGGAGGCCATTCGGCCCTTCTACAAAACCACCCACTTCAGTGTCATCTACAAACTTGCTAATCTTGCCCTGTATGTTCTCATCCAAATCATTGATGTAGATGACAAACAGTAACGGGGCCCAGCACCGAACCCTGAGGCCCACCACTAGTCACAGGCCTCCAGTTGAGAAGCAACCTTCCACCATCACCCTCTGCTTCCTTCCATGGAGCCAATTTGCTATCCATTCAGCAATCTCTCTTTGGATCCCCACGCGATCTAACCTTCCAGAGCAGCCTACCTGACAGGAACGTTGTCCCCCAGTGTCATAACAATAAACCTAAACCTTCGTCTGTCGAGTCTGCTCTTCTGCCGAGGAATATAAATGTGCCGTGTTTTTATTTCAGGCAGCGGAGGATGCACTAGCGTGCTACAGGTACAAGAAATGCTTGGATAGTTTCTATGGAGCATCACCCTTGGCACAGGTGAGTCAGCACAGGTGCTACACAAATGTTATCTATTAAAATTATAAAATTATAAATTATATATATCAATTTAAAATTTAATTTAAAATTAAATATATATATTTAATTTAAACCTGTTCACACAAATCCTATATATATATATATATATATAATTTTAAATTTAATTTTATATTGATATATATAATTTATAATTTTATATATATATAAATTTAATTTAAAATTTTTAATTTAATTTAAACCTGTTCACACAAATCCTATATATATATATATATATATATAATTTTAAATGTGATTTTATATTGATATATATAATTTATAATTTTATATATATATAGATAGATAGATATATAAATTTAATTTTAAATTTATATATATATATATAGGATTTGTGTGAACAGGTGAACAGATTGATGGTCAGCATGGATACTGTGGGACGAAGGGCCTGTTTCCATTCTGTATCTTGGAACTTTAAAAAGTCGTAGAAAAGTAGCTGTACCTGAACCTGGTGGTGTGGGACATTTACTTTCTGTACCTCCTGCCCGACAGTAGCAGCGAGATTAAAACTAAGATAAAAATATGGAACTGCAGATGCTGATTTACAGAAAAGGACACAGAAAGTGCAGGAGTAACTCAGCAGGTCAGGCAGAACTCCGTTTAAGAAAGGAACTGCAGATGGAGATAGATACTCTTAAGGATAGCGGAGTCAGGGGGTATGGGGAGAAGGCAGGAACGGGGTACTGATTGAGAATGATCAGCCATGATCACATTGAATGGTGGTGCCGGCTCAAAGGGCTGAATGGCCTCCTCCTGTGTCTATTGTCTATTGATGCTGGTTTACACCGAAGATAGACACAAAATGCTGGAGTAACTCAGCTCGACAGGCAGCATCTCTGGAGAGAAGCATTGGTTCACTAGGTTAATTCCCGGAATGGCGGGACTGTCGTATGTTGAAAGACTGGAGCGACTGGGCTTGTATACATTGGAATTTAGAAGGATGAGAGGGGATCTTATTGAAACACATAAGATTATTAAGGGATTGGACACGCTAGAGGCAGGAAACATGTTCCCAATGTTGGGGGAGTCCAGAATCAGGGGCCACAGTTTAAGAATAAGGGGTAGGCCATTTAGAATAGAGATGAGGAAAAACTTTTTCACCCAGAGAGTTGTAAATCTGTGGAATTCTCTGCCTCAGAAGGCAGTGGAGGCCAATTCTCTGGATGCTTTCAAGAGAGAGTTAGATAGAGCTCTTAATGATAGCGGAGTCAGGGTGTATGGGGAGAGGGCAGGAACGGGGTACTGATGGGGAATGATCAGCCATGATCACATTGAATGGCGGTGCTGGCCCAAAGGGCCTCCTCCTGCACCTATTGTCTATTGTCTATTGACCCGAAACGTCACCCGTTCCTTCTCCCCAGAGATGCTGCCTGTCCCGCTGGGTTACTCCAGCATTTTGTGCTTATCTTCGATTAAATCCAGCATCTGCAGTTCCTTCCTGCGCACTTCTTCACAAGTGTTTGCTATTAGTTTCCATTGTTTCGTTTTCTTTACATGGGATTATCCGTGACTTCTCTGTCATAAGCAATTGGATTTCTAAGAGTCCACGTAAAGAATAAGATCGCCAGAGCGATTTTGTATTCCGATGTTCTGAACTTCTGGGGTCACTAAATTACTCTTTGCCTTCACAGAATAAATTTCCACCCGACGAGATTGCACCAAATCCATGCGCGTACCCAGGTAAACATCCACCTTTACTTTAGTTTAGTTTAAAGATACAGCGCGGAAACAGGCCCTTCGGCCCACCGAGTCAGTGCCGACCAGCGATCCCCGCACACTAACATTACCCTACATACACCAGGGACAATTTTACGTTTATACCAAGCCAATTAACCTGCAAACCTGCACGTCTTTGGAGCATGGGAAGAAACCGAAGATCTCGGAGGAAACCCACGCAGGTCACGGGGAGAACGTACAAACTCCGTACGGACAGCGCCCGTAGTCAGGATCGAACCGGGGTCTCCGGAGCTGTAAGTCGCATACAGCGTGGAAACAGGACTTTCGCCTAACCTGCCCATGCCGATCAACATGTCCCATCTACACGAGTCCCACCTGCCTGAGTTTGGCCCATATCCTTTTAAACCTGCCCATTCCCTGTCCCTGTCTAAATGTTTCTTAAACGTTGCGATAGTCCCTGCCTCAACTAGTTTAGTTTTGTTTATTGTCACGTGTACCGAGGTGCAGTGAAAAAGTTTTTGTCGCGTGCCAACCGGTCAGCGGAAAGACAACACATGATTGCAATCAAGCCGCCCACAGTGTACATGATAAAGGGAATTACATTTAGTGCAAGATAAAGTCCAATTAAAGATAGTCCGAGGGTCTCCAATGGGGTAGATGGTAGCTCAGGACCGCTCTCTGGCTGGTGATAGAATGGTTCACATGCCCACTTCAACTAATAATAAAAGGACTGGAAGGAACTTCAGATGCAGGTTTAAACCGAAGACAGACACAGAAAGTTTAAGTAACTCATCAGGTCAGGCAGCATCTCTGGAGAGAAGGAATAGGTGACGTTTCGGGTTGAGACCCTTCTTCACATTAGTGGTTCAGACCAGTCTGAAGAAGGGTTTCGAGCCGAAACGTCATCCATTCCTTCCCTCCAGAGATGCTGCCTGTCCCGCTGAGTTGCTCCAGCTTTTTGTGTCTAATAATAATAGTGTTTTAAAACTAAAACTAATCTACACTAAACTCTCTGCGATTTCTTGCTTGTTCATTTGGTCCTAGAAACATAGAAACATGGAAAATAGGTGCAGGAGGAGGCCATTTGGCCCTTCGACCAAATATGGCCAGCACCGCCATTCATTGTGATCATGGCTGATCATTCACAATCAGTAACCCGTGCCTGCCTTCTCCCCATATCCCTTGATTCCACTAGCCCCTAGAGCTCTATCTAACTCTTTTACATTCAACCAGTGAATTGGCCTCCACTGCCCTCTGTGGCAGAGAATTCCACAAATTCACAACTCTCTGGGTGAAAAAGTTTCTTCTCACCTCAGTTTTAAATGGCCTCCCCTTTATTCTTCGACTGTGGCCCCTGGTTCTGGACTCCCCCAACATTGGGAACGTTTTTCCTACATCGAGCTTGTCCAGTCCTTTCATAATTTTATGTCTCTATAAGATCCCCTCTCACCCTTCTAAACTCCAGTGAATACAAGCCCAGTCTTTCCAATCTTTCCTCGTATGACAGTCCCGCCATCCCGGGGATGAACCTCGTGAACCTACGCTGCACTGCTTTTGCAACTTGTTTTAATCAGACCTTCCACCACCCCATCCCCGGGCACTTTCCCCTGCAACCGCACGAGATGCAACACCTGTACCTTTGCCTCCCTCCTCAACTCCATCCAAGGACCCAAACAGTCTTTCCAGGTGAGACAGAGGTTCACCTGCACCTCCTCCAACCTCATCTATTGCATCCGCTGCTCCAGATGTCAACTTATTTACATCGGCGAAACCAAACGCAGGCTCGGCGATCGCTTCGCTGAACACCTGCGCTCGGTCCGCGTTGGCCAAATTGGTCTCCCGGTGGCCGAGCACTTCAACTCCCCCTCCCATTCCCAGTCTGGCCCTTCTGTCATGGGCCTCCTCCAGTGCCATAGTGAGGCCCACCGGAAATTGGAGGAACAGCACCTCATATTTCACCTGGGCAGCTTACAGACCAGCGGTATGAACATTGACTTCTCCAACTTTAGATAGTTCCTCTGTCCCTCTCTTCCCCTCCTCCTTCCCAGATCTCCCACTATCTTCCTGTCTCCACCTATGTCCTTCCTTTGTCCCGCCCCCCCTGACATCAGTCTGAAGAAGGGTCTTGACCCGAAACGTCACCCATTCCTTCTCTCCCGAGATGCTGCCTGACCTGCTGAGTTACTCCAGCATTTTGTGAATAAATACCTTCGATTTGTACCATCATCTGCAGTTATTGTCTTATACTATATATATTCTCCCCTCTTCCTTTCAAAGCTCCAAATGTGCCACACAGCGTGGACTACGTGAAGAAGACCTCGTCTGTGCCCCGGATTCCTGAGGGAGGTATCAGCAAGAAACTGGAACAGTGCTCCATCTTCCCAGCAGGTCAGTCGCCTGGTTTAGGGGTTTTGTTTGGTTTATTATTTAGTTTAGCCTGAACTCTGGAGCTGTGAGACAGAGCCTTCACCAGCTACACACCACTGTTTAGGCCGCCCAAAATGGGGTTCTTGAACTGACCTGCACAACCTAATATGACAATAGACAATAGACAATAGACAATAGGTGCAGGAGGAGGCCATTTGGCCCTTCGAGCCAGCACCGCCATTCAATAGGATCATGGCTGATCATCCAAAATCAGTACCCCGTTCCTGCTTTCTCCCCATATCCCTTGATTCCATCAGCCACAAGAGCTATATCTAACTCTCTCTTGAAAACAGTGGATTGGCCTCCACTGCCTTCTGTAGGAGAGAATTCCACAGATTCACAATTTTCAATTTTCCTCATCTCGGTCCTAAATGGCCTACCCCTTATTCTTACACTGTGACACCTGGTTCTGGACTCCCCAAACATCAGGAACAATTTTCCTGCATCTAGCCTGTCCAATCCCTTAAGAATTTTATATGTTTCTATAAGATCCCCTCTCATCCTTCTAAATTCCAGTGAATATAAGCCCAGTCGACCCATTCTTTCATCATATGTCAGTCAAAGTATGGTGAATCTGTAGAATTCAATGCCGAGTCAGCATGGATTTATGAAGGGGAAATCATGCTTGACTAATCCTTTGAAATTTTTTGAGGATGTAACTAGGAAAATGGACAAGGGAGAGCCAGTGGATGTAGTGTACCTGGACTTTCAGAAAACCTTTTGATCAGGTCCCACATAGGAGATTAGTGGGCAAAATTAGAGCACATGGTATTGGGGGTAGGGTGCTGACATGGATAGAAAATTGATTGGCAGACAGGAAACAGAGTAGGGATTAATGGGTCCCCTTCAGAATGGCAGGCAGTGACTAGTGGGATACCGCAAGGCTCGGTGTTGGGACCACAGCTAGTTACAATATACATTAATGACTTAAATGAAGGGATTAAAAGCAACATTAGCAAATTTGGAGATGACACAAAGCTGGGTGGCAGTGTGAACTGTGAGGAAGATGCTATGAGGATGCAGGGTGACTTGGACAGGTTGTGTGAGTGGGCGGATGCATGGCTGATGCAGTTTATGTGGATAAATATGAGGTTATCCACTTTGGTGGTTAGAACAGGAAGGCAGATTATTATCTGAATGGTGTCATGTTAGGAAAAGGGGATGTACAAAGAGATCTGGGTGTCCTAGTGCATCAGTCACTGAAAGGAAGCATGCAGGTACAACAGGCAGTGAAGAAAGCAAATGGCATGTTGGCCTTTATGACAAGAGGAGTTGAGTATAGGAGCTAAGAGGTCCTTCTGCAGTTGTACAGGGCCCTAGTGAGACCACACCTGGAGTACTGTGTGCAGTTGTGGTCTCCAAATTTGAGGAAGGACATTCTTGCTATTGAGGGCGTGCAGCGTAGGTTTACTATGTTAATTCCCGGAATGGCGGAACTGTCATATGTTGAAAGACTGGAGCGACTAGGCTTGTATACACTGGCATTTGGAAGGATGAGAGGGGATCTTATTGAAACATATCATATTATTAAGGGAATGGACACGTTAGAGGCAGGAAACATGTTCCCAATGTTGGGGGATTCCAGAACCAGGGGCCACAGTTTAAGAATAAGAGGTAGGCCATTTAGAACAGAGATGAGGAAAAACCTTTCCAGTCAGAGAGTTGTGAATCTGTGGAATTCTCTGCCTCAGAAGGCAGTGGAGGCCAATTCTCTGAATGCATTCAAGAGAGAGCTAGATGGAGCTCTTAAGGATAGCGGAGTCAGGGGGTATGGGGAGAAGGCCGGAACGGGCTACTGATTGAGAATGATCAGCCATGATCACATTGAATGGTGGTGCTGGCTCGAGGGGCCGAATGGCCTCCTCCTGCACCTATTGTCTATTGTCTATTCAGTAAAGAAATTGTAAATTATCGCTAGTGTGTGTGGGGTGGCGTTAGTCTGCTGGTCAGTGCGGAATCAGTGGGCCGAAGGGCCTGTTTTCCGCGCTGTGTCTTTAAAGTCTAGAGACTAAAGACCGGTTGGAAGCTGTGGCGATTGGGCGGCAAAACTGAAGGGGGAAACAAAATGTTTCTTCCGACTTTGAAGTGCTATTGTTTCATCTTCTTTCCTTCTCAGCACAAGTAAGCCAATTGTCTGGTTTCCCTTCTCATAAGGTCGACAGCCGATACTGTCACTATCCTGGTGTGGTCGCTAACCCTTGTGACCCCTACATGCGTATGCCCCGCCGACAAGAGTACAGGTGAGTGCTCACAGACGCCCGTGGAGTCATAGAGTGATACAACGTGGAAACAGCACCTTCAAACCCAACTTGCCCACACAGGCCAACAGGTCCCAGCTACACTAGTCACACCTAGGGTTGCCAACTGTGCTGTATGAGCCGGGACATCCCGTATATTGGGCTAAATTGGTTTGTCAGTAAAACGGGACCGCCCTTGTCCCTTATTAGGCCCGGTGGGGGGGGGGCACTGTAGGCCCGGACACTGTAGGCCCGGACACTGTAGGCCCGGACACTGTAGGCCCGGACACTGTAGGTCCGGACACTGTAGGCCCGGACACTGTAGGCCCGGACACTGTAGGCCCGGACACTGTAGGCCCGGACACTGTAGGCCCGGACACTGTAGGCCCGGACACTGTAGGCCCGGACACTGTAGGCCCGGACACTGAATTCCCGGAGGCCGCTGTAGGCCCGGACAGCGTAGTCCCGGAGGCCCGGGCGCCGCCTAACAGAGGTTGCGTAGGAACCCGCCTCCCGGCCCGCGCGGCCGCCATTGGTGGAGCGGGAGCACGTGGCCGCTGGCTGGGTGAGGTTACGTGGGGCGCGGGGCGGTGATGTCACCTTATGTCCCTTATTTGGGAGTGAGAAAGTTGGCAACCCCTACACAGCATGGAAACAGCACCCTTCAGCCCAACTCTCCCACACCGGCCAACATGTCCCATCTACACTAGTCCCACCTGTCCGCTTTTGTCCCATATCCCTCCAAACCTGTCCTGTCCAAGTACCTGACTTACTGTTTCTTAAACGTTGGGATAGTCCCTGTCTCAACTACCTCCTCCGGCAGCTCGTTCCATACACCCGCCACCCTTTGTGTGAAACAGTTACCCCTCAGATTCCTATTCAGTTTTTTCCCCTTCCCCCTTAAACCTATGTCTTCTGGTCCTCGATTCCCCTACTCTGGGCAAGAGACTCTGTGCGTCTACCCGATCTATTCCTCTCATGATTTTATACACCTCTATAAGATGCAGCACAGAACGCCACAGGAGATCCTTCTTCCCTGGGGCTATCAAACTGTACAACTCCTCCACCTTCTGTCATGGGGTAGACTGACTCCCCCTCCCTCCTCCCCACACCCCCCCCCACAATCTTTGCACATCTCCCCCAACCTCCCGGCTGCCTCATACGATACGATATGATGCAACTTTATTCATCCCAGAGGGAAATTGGTGAAAAAGATACAGTTACATGGCATTGAAAGTGTGCATTATAATAATAATAATAATAATAATGAAATATAAGTGACCAGTTATTGCACAGCACATATGTAATATTGCACAAACAAGAAATTAAATCATCGAGTGGAAAAGGTCAGGATTTGTAAAGATGATGGGGATTCAGTCTCAGTTTGCCCCTCGACAGAAGGGGGAGGGGTTGTACAGTTTGATAGCCACAGGGAAGAATGATCTCCTGTGGCGTTCTGTGCTGCATCTCAGTGGGACCAGTCTGTTGCTGAAGGTGCTCCTCAGGTTGACCAGTGTGTCACGGAGGGGGTGAGCTGTATTGTCCAGGATGCTCCACAGTTTGAGGAGCATCCTCCCCTCCAAGACTACCTCCCCCCACCATTGAATCCAACTCCCCTCCCCTGGACAGAGCCAGCCTTCCTGATGAGTTAGTTCGCTCATCTAGGCTTTCCCAGCTTCTTTGCAGTCACAGAGTTGATTAGTGCGGGTGTCAGGGGTTATGGGGAGAAGGCAGGGGAATGGGGTTGAGAGGGAGAGATAGATCGGCCAGGATTGAGTGGAGGAGTAGACATGATGAGCCGAATGGTTTAACTGGATGAACTGAATGGACTCCTGTAACTTGTGAAGTTATGAACTTATGTGTACCGGGTTTGTTGTGTGTTATTCAGTCAGCGGAAAGACTATACATTATTACAATCAAGTTGGCCACAACGTATAGATACAGGATAAAGGGAATAACGTTTAGTGCAAGATAAAATCCAGTAAAGTCTGATTCAAGATCGTGCAACGTCTATTTAATGAAGAAGGGTCTCGACCCGAAACGTCACCCATTCATTCTCTCCTGAGATGCTGCCTGACCCGCTGAGTTACTCCAGCATTTTGTGAAATAAATACCTTCTATTTAAAGGAGATGTGTGGGGCAATTTTGTTACACAGAGGGTGGTGTGTGCCTGGAACGTGTTTACAGGGGTGTTGGTGGAGGCAGATATGATAGTTTTAGAGGCATTTAGATCGGCACATGGAAGTGGAGAGAATGGAGGGATATGGATCATGTACAGGCAGATGTACATCATGTTCGGCACAAACATTGTGGGCTGAAGGGCCTCTTCCTGTGCTGTACTATACCATGTTCTATGTTTCATTAGTCGGGCCGAAGGGCCTGTTTCCCAGCAGTACGACTCCATGAATCTAATAGTTCGTACTGTAGACTTTCCATATTTCCTTCCACAGTCAGAGTCACACAACACAAACACTGGCCCTTCGACCCGACTTGTCCATGCTGACTAAGATGCCCCATCTAAGCAAGTCTCATTTGCCTGAATTTGGCCCATATCCCTCCAAACCTTAGGTAGATACAAAATGCTGGAGTAACTCAGTGGGTCAGGCAGCATTGGTGCCAGCATCGGGCGGCACGGTGGCGCAGCGGTAGAGTTGCTGCCTTACAGCGAATGCAGCGCCAGAGATGCAGGTTCGATCCTGACTACGGGCGCCGTCTGTACGGAGTTTGTACGTTCTCCCCGTGACCTGCCTGGGTTTTCTCCGAGATCTTCGGTTTCCTCCCACACTCCAAAGACGTACAGGTTTGTAGGTTAATTAGCTGGGCAAATGTAAAAAAAAAAAATTGTCCCTAGTGTGTGTAGGATAGTGTTAATGTGCGGGGATCGCTGGGCGAAGGGCCTGTTTCCGCGCTGTACACCCTTCCCTCTAAACCTTTCCTGTCCAAGCATCTTTTAAATGTTATCGCGGTACCTGCCCTCAACTACCTCCTCTGGAAGCTCGTTCCACACACCCACCGCCTTTCGTGAGGGCAATTTGCCCTTCAGATTCCTATTAAATCTTTCCCCTCTAACCCTAAACCTTTGCCCTTGAGCCCTTGAGCTCTTGATTCCCCTACTCTGGGTAAAAGAATGTGCTTTCACCCTATCTATTCTGTTCAGTTGAGTTCATTGCCACGTGTACCGAGGTACAGCGAAAAGCTTTGGTTGCGTGCTAACCAGTCAGCGGAAAGACAACACATGATTATAATTGAGCCATTCACAGTGTACGATACATGATAAAGGGAATGACGTTTAATGCATCTATCTGTTCACCTATCTCTGTAAGTTCAGGTGATGAAGAGCAGAGCACTCCATGGCATAGAAATGTAGAAACACAGAAAATAGGTGCAGGAGGAGGCTATTCGGCCCTTCGAGCCAGCACCGCCATTCACTGTGATCATGGCTGATCATCCACAATCAGTACCCCATTTCCTGCCTTCTCCCCATACCCCTTGACTCCGCTATCATTAAGAGCTCTATCTAGCTCTCTCTTGAAAACATCCAGTGAATCGGCCTCCACTGCCTTCTGTGGCAGAGAATTCCACACATTCACAACTCTCTGGGTAAAAAAGGTTTTTCCTCATCTCAGTCCAAAATGGCCGACCCCTTATTCTTAAACTGTGGCCCCTAGTTCTGGGCCAGGCTGAGATGCACCAGTGCTTAGAAGGTTGCCCCTTCTCTGGGGTTACGTCCCGTGCCCGGGTGGTAATGGAGGGGGACTACCCACTATCCACGGGCACCGTGTGATATTTCCAGGGCCGCCGGGCACCTCGTGGGATGCAGGAAAAATGTTCTCAATGTTGGGCGAGTCCAGAACCAGGGGCCACACAGTCTTAGAATAAAGGGGAGGCCATTTAAAACTGAGGTGAGAAGAAACGTTTTCACCCAGAGAGTCGTGAATTTGTGGAATTCTCTGCCACAGAGGGCAGTGGAGGCCAAATCACTGGATGGATTTAAGAGAGAGTTAGATAAAGCTCTAGGGGCTAGCGGAATCAAGGGATATGGGGAGAAGGCAGGCACAGGTTATTGATTAGGGACGATCAGCCATGATCACAATGAATGGCGGTACTGACTCGAAGGGCCGAATGGCCTCCTGCACCTATTTTCTATGTTTCTATGAATACATCCTTGACAAGGATGGTAATCTGGTCGTTTACTTTTCAGTATATATGATATAAGGTCATAAGGAACAGGAGTAGAATTAGGCCATTTGGCCCATCAAGTCGACTCCGCCATTCAATCATGGCTAATCTATCTCTCCCTCCTAACCCCATTCTCCTGCCTTCTGCCCACAACCCCGGACACCCGTACTAATCAAGAATCGATCCATCCCTGCCTTAAAAATATCCACTGACTTGGCCTCCACAGCCTTCTGTGGCAAAGAATTCCACAGATTCACCACCCTCTGACTAAAGAAATTTCTCCTCATCTCCTTCCTAAAGGAACGCCCTTTAATTCTGAGGCTGTGTTCTCTGGTCCTAGACTCTCCCACTAGTGGAAACATCCTCTCCACATCCACTCTATCCAGGCCTTTCACTATTCTGTACGTTTCAATGAGGCCCCCCCTCATTCTTCTAAACTCCAGCGAGTACAGGCCCGGTGCCGACATATTTAAAGATATTTGTTGTACTTTGTACTACGGTGGTGAGTTTGTTGGTATTGTTTTGTATTGTACATATTATTCTTGTAAATAATTGATTAAAAAGTGTTTAGATGGTTGATACGGTTTGGCACTCAGGACTCAGGATTGGTTGAAAGATAGTGCATGGAAACAAGTGTGGGAACGAAAACCGCAGATGCTGGTTTAAATCGAAGGCAGACACAAAATGCTGGAGTAACTCTGCCTCTCCACCTCTTCACAGAGTGTGGATTTGCCAAGAGAGTCTGGAGAGGTCTGCAGGGGTCCCTGTCACGATTCATTCCGAGCAGCTCCGTCACAGAGGACTCTGTGATCTACGGACTGTTCCCAGGGACGTATTCGGAGACTGACTTCGAGTGCTGCTGGAAGGTCATCAACTCGGTGAAAGACGCCCTATGGTCTGCCCGATCCTTGTTGACCTCCCAGTGGAGCGAGCTGTCCGTCAAGGAATGTTGCCGACTGGCCCGCTGCAGACTGCAGGAGTACGTGCTGAGGGACGCTCTGAAGCTTGGTGCAGCCAACGCCAAGGCCCTGTGGGGGAGGACCACAGTCTAGGGTCCTTCCGCTGCTGGACATGGTGGGGGGCAGGGTGTGGTGGAGAGAAACGCCCCTCCAAATAAGGGATACTATAGACAATAGACAATAGACAATAGGTGCAGGAGTAGGCCATTCAGCCCTTCGAGCCAGCACCGCCATTCAATGCGATCATGGCTGATCACTATCAATCAGTACCCCGTTCCTGCCTTCTCCCCATACCCCCTCACTCCGCTATCCTTAAGAGCTCTATCCAGCTCTCTCTTGAAAGCATCCAACGAACTGGCCTCCACTGCCTTCTGAGGCAGAGAATTCCACACCTTCACCACCCTCTGACTGAAAAAGTTCTTCCTCATCTCCGTTCTAAATGGCCTACCCCTTATTCTCAAACTGTGGCCCCTTGTTCTGGACTCCCCCAACATTGGGAACATGTTATCTGCCTCTAATGTGTCCAATCCCCTAATTATCTTATATGTTTCAATAAGATCCCCCCTCATCCTTCTAAATTCCAGTGTATACAAGCCCAATCGCTCCAGCCTTTCAACATACGACAGTCCCGCCATTCCGGGAATTAATCTAGTGAACCTACGCTGCACGCCCTCCATAGCAAGAATATCCTTCCTCAAATTTGGAGACCAAAACTGCACACAGTACTCCAGGTGCGGTCTCACCAGGGCCCGGTACAACTGTAGAAGGACCTCTTTGCTCCTATACTCAACTCCTCTTGTTACGAAGGCCAACATTCCATTGGCTTTCTTCACTGCCTACTGGGTAAATGTTAATGTAAATTTGGAAGTTAATACCTGTATTGAACGTGTAACCTCCGGAAATGTCGGATGGGGTTGTTAAAAAGATTTTTTGTAAATGTTTATTACTTGAATAAAGTATTTTTTGATATATAAAAAAAAACTCTGCGTCTCAGGCAGCATCTATGGAGAGAAGGAATGGGTGACCTTTCAGGTCGAGACCCTTCTTCTGAAGAAGGATCTCGACTCGAAAGGTCACCCATTCCTTCTCTCCAGAGATGCCGCCTGACCCGCTGAGTTACTCCAGCATTTTGTGTCTACCAGCGTAGAAACAAGCCATTCGACCCACTGAATCCACGCCAACCATTGATCACCCGTTCACACTGGAGTCATAGTCATACAGAGTGGAAATAGGCCCTTTGGCACAATTAGCCCACACCATGTAGATGATCAGACATGATCACATTGAATGGTGGTGCTGGCTCGAAGGACCGAATGGCCTCCTCCTGCACCTATTGTCTATGTATCTACACTGACCATCGTGTCCCATCTGCACTAGCACCACTGTTGCTGTTATCCCACTGTCTCATCCACTCCCGACACGCTAGGGGGCAATTTACAGAGGCCAATTAACCTACAAATCCGCACATCCATGTAACGTGAGTGGAAACTGGGCCACCCGGAGGAGAACCACGCTGTCACAGGGAGAATATGCAAACTCCGTACAGACAGCACACGAGGTCAGGATCGAACCCGGGTCTCTGGCGCTATGAGGCACTGTTTCTTCACGAGCTTCACCACACAATGAGATGGATAGCCTTGGAGAAGTACACTGAAGTGCACCCACACACACGCACACTAGGGTTGCCAACTGTTCCGAATTAGCCGGGACATCCTGTATTTTGGGCTAAAGTGGTTTGTCCCGCACGGGACCGCCCTTGTCCCATATTAGGCCCGGATGGCGATGTAGGCCCAGACACTGTAGCCTGGGGGCCACTGTAGTCCCGGACAGTGTAGGCCCGGGCACCGCATCACGGAGGTTGCATAGCAACCTGCCTCCGGCCCGGGCGGCCATCATTGGTGGAGCGGGAGCACGTGGCCGCTGGCTGGGTGAGGTCACGTGGGGCGCGGGGCGGTGACGTCACCTTGTCCCTTATTTGGGAGTGAGGAAGTTGGCAACCCTAACGCATACACACACACACACCTACACACACCTACAGTCATACATACGTACACACTCATACAAACACACACACATGCATGTGCACACACACATATATACATACACACACACACACACACACACACACACACACACACACACACACACACACACACACACAGGGAGATAGATCATGAAGCATTGGCTACACTTCGTAAATCATTAACCTGGAAAGAGGGCAGGGACTCGAGGACCTAAGCTACAGGGAAAGGTCTACTCCTTGCAAAGCAGGAGGATGAGGGGTGATCTTGTGAAGGTGTACAAAATCATGAGGGGAATAGATGGAGTAAATGGACAGATACTTGTTCCTTGGGTTGGGGAATCGAGAAGCAGAGGCCATGGGTTTAATAATAATAATAATAATAATAATAATATTCATTTATTGTCATTGCAACGAGTACAACGAAATTAAAAAATAGCCAATCCTGACGGTGCGTACAAACATATATGCAATAAATGCAAAAACAAATAAATACATAAATACAATTAAATACAATTATATTAAGTACAAGATTTTTTAACGGTGTTGCCTAGTGCAAAGGTAGTGTTCAGTTCCGCAAAGGTAGTGTTCAGCGTGAGAGGAGAAATATTTACTCAGAACCTGAGGGGTGACGTTTCCACACAGAGGGTGGTGGGTATGTGGAACACAAGTTGCCAGAGGAGGTAGTTGAACCAGGTGCTATAACATTTAAAAGACATTTAGACAGGTACGTAGATAGGTTTAGAGTGGCAGAGGCAGATCCGGCCATGATCACATTGAATGGCGGTGCTGGCTCGAAGGGCCGAATGGCCTCCTCCTGCACCTATTGTCTATTGGTGTTTAAGAGGCTTCTAGACAGGAACAGGGCAGCTTAGATGGGGCATCTGAGTTGGGCAAGTTGGGCCGAAGGGCCTGTTTCCGTGCTGTGTGACTCTGAGATGGGTGAGCCTTTTAAAGAGTAAATTCCTTTAACACTCTTCTCTTTTGTTGTTGTTGTTCTTTGCAGTTACAGCTGTAACAGGCTGGAAAGAACAAGCTAAATGACAAAGCCACAGATAATTAAAACCGTACAGAACAAAATGGACCAGCGATCAATTAGACCTTCAGCAACTGTGCTGCCGTTCCCTCTTGGCACGACTCTTGTGCAGTCCAACACCCTGACTTTGCCCTCATCTCACACGTCCCTTAGTCAAGCCCCATTTACTTGTTGCTACTCAAACCGTCGTTGTGCGTTCCAAGTCCTACCAAATTCTACTCTGCGCTCAAAATCCTCCCTTCCAGTATTGGCTTCGTCAACTGGCTAACGCTCTGGAACACCAGAGCTCGATACAAACATAAAACGAAAGACACCTTCACCACCGCCAATACGCCAAGTGCCAAAGTTTGACTTTTATGACCTTGTGCCAACTTACTGACCGTCGTCCTTGTCAAACCCACGCAAAACCAACCAACACCCGTGGGAAACGTTCTGCTGTGTTATTGCTTATCTGTACAAATCCACCAAGAAATAAATTAAGGGAAACTGGACACCACTTTAGTTTACCGTCATGTGCGCCGAGGTACAGTGAAAAGCTTTCTCGTTGCGTGCCAAACAGTTCACGGAAAGACGATACGTG
This sequence comes from Rhinoraja longicauda, assembly GCF_053455715.1. NCBI lineage: Eukaryota > Metazoa > Chordata > Chondrichthyes > Rajiformes > Arhynchobatidae > Rhinoraja > Rhinoraja longicauda. Next base: position 4,494,891 of record NC_135953.1, on the reverse strand, counting down.
ATTACAATCGAGCCGTTTACAGTGCATAGTAAATCAAAATAATCATAATCACAATCAAAATCATAACCATACTTTATTAGCCAAATATGTTTTGCATCGTGGATGATCAGCCATGATCACAATTAATGGTGGTGCTGGTTCGAAGGGCCGAATGGCCTCCTCTTGCACCTATTTTCTATGTTTCTAACATACGAGGAATTTGTTTTGCCATACAGTCACACCAATAAAAAGCAACAAAAGACACAAAATACATTTCATGTACATAAAGCAAGACATGTTGCCGTAGTGTGGAGCGGTTGCTTCAGTTTCAGTTTTGTCCATCCAATCTCCCTATAACTCAGTTCAAGTTTAGTTTCTTGTCACGTGTACCGAGGTACAGTGAAAAGATTATTGAGGGCGTGCAGCGTAGGTTTACTAGGTTAATTCCCGGAATGGCGGGACTGTCATATGTTGAAAGACTGGAGCGACTAGGCTTGTATACACTGGAATTTAGAAGGATGAGAGGGGATCTTATCGAAACGTATAAGGTTATTAAGGGGTTGGACACGTTAAAGGCAGGAAACATGTTCCCAATGTTGGGGGAGTCCAGAACCAGGGGCCACAGTTTAAGAATAAGGGGTAGGCCATTTAGAGCAGAGATGAGGAAAAACTTTTTCAGTCAGAGAGTTGTGAATCTGTGGAATTCTCTGTCTCAGAGGGCAGTGGAGGCCAATTCTCTAAATACATTCAAGAGACAGCTAGATAGAGCTCTTAAGGATAGCGGAGTCAGGGGGTATGGGGAGAAGGCAGGAACGGGGTACTGATTGAGAATGATCAGCCATGATCACATTGAATGGCGGTGCTGGCTCGAAGGGCAGAATGGCCTCCTCCTGCACCTATTGTCTATTGTCTGTTGCCTATGTGCTAACCAGTTAGCGGAAAGACAATACATGATGACAATCGAGCCGTTTACAGTTCACAGATACATGGATCAGAGAATAACGTTTAGTGCAAGGTGAGGCCAGTGAAGTCCGATCAAGGATTGTCCGTAGGTCCCCAAAGAGGTAAATAGTAGTAGTAGTCTTCACCAAAGAGGTAGATTGTAATATGTGACTATTGATTATAGATCTGCTTCTGTGGCTAGCATGCAAATAGTTGCCTGGGCTGGGCGCCATCTTCAGGTGAGTGGACATGTTTGCAGGACTACGGATGGTAGTGGTGAACGCAGGGCTAAAGGCCTTCCGAAGTAGACGTGATGTCCTGCAGGGCACGGTGACCCAGCGGTAGAATCGCTGCCTCACAGCACCGGAGACACGGATTTGATCCCGACTACGGGCGTAGTTTGTACAGAGTTTGTACGTTCTCCCCGTGGGTTTTCTCCGGGCGCTCCGGTTCCATCCCACACTCCAAAGACGAACAGGATTGTAACCGGGGCATTGCGGGTCGATGGAGCCCGCGGCCATCGGCCTGGGTCGGCTCCATGGAAGCTTCCGGAGAGGACCCGGCGGCGATAGTGGAGAGGTCAGTGCTCAACTGAAGGACGAGAACAGACCATGTGGAGTGGGGTTTATTCACAAAATGCTGGAGTAACTCAGCAGGTCAGGCAGCATCTCGGAAGAGAAGGAATGGGTGACGTTTCGGGTCGAGACCCTTCTTCAGACTGATGTCAGGGGGGGCGGGATAAAGGAAGGATGTAGGTGGAGACAGGAAGATAGAGGGAGATCTGGGAAGGGGGAGGGGACGGGAGGGACAGAGGAACTATCTAAAGTTGGAGAAGTCGATGTTTATACCACTGGGCTGCAAACTGCCCAGGCGAAATATGAGGTGCTGTTCCTCCAATTTCCGGTGGGCCTCACTATGGCACTGAAGGAGGCCCATGACAGAAAGGTCAGACTGGGAATGGGAGGGGGAGTTGAAGTGCTCGGCCACCGGGAGATCAGTTTGGTTAATGCGGACCGAGCGCAGGTGTTTAGCGAAGCGATCGCCGAGCCTGCGTTTGGTTTCGCCGATGTAAATAAGTTGACATCTAGAGCAGCGGATGCAATAGATGATGTTGGAGGAGGTGCAGGTGAACCTTTGTCTCACCTGGAAAGACTGTTTGGGTCCTTGGATGGAGTTGAGGGGGGAGGTAAAGGGACAGGTGTTGCATCTCGTGCGGTTGCAGGGGAAAGTGCCCTCGTGAGGGAGGAGGGGGAGAACAATGGGAGACCAGGCACGGGGGTACTTTGTAACTTTGTCAGCGGCCTTTACGTGGCGACTATTTGCATACCTTGGGTATGCAAGCAAAGAATATCACTGTGACTTGCCACATGTAACAATAAAGCATTCATTCATTAGCTTTAGTAAAATTGTAAAATTCTGCCCAGTGTGTAGGATAGTGCTGGAGTACGGGGCAATGGCACGGACTCGGTGGGCCGAAGGGCCTGTTTTTACGCGCAGTATCTCTAAAGTAAAGTCTATCACTTGCTTCTCTTCCGCCCCCACCTCTCATCCAGCTTTCTCCCCCATACAAAAAGCAGTCCTGACCCGAAACGTTACCTCTCCATGTTCTCCAGAGGTACTGCCCGACCCGCTGAGTTACTCCAGCATTTAGTGTCTTTTTTTGTAAACTGGCATCTGCAGTTCTTTGTGACTCCTCTTTATAAAGAGAGTGTTTGATTACAGTTGTTAGGAAGTCTGATTGCAACTGCATAGGCCAAGAGTCAAGAGTGTTTTATTGTCGTGTGTCCCAGATAGAACAATAAAATTCTTACTTGCTGCAGCACAACAGAATATGTGAACATGACACACTGTCAACAATATGATAACAATATGCCCTTGGTCTTCTTCTTCTTGTGTTTGATTACTGCTCTGCCCCTGCGCTGCCCTAGCAGCTGCGGCTTACCTGCAGTCCGTCTGTCTTTAATGTTGTTTTTTTGTCTTGATTGTAGTGTAAATGTGATGTAGTTTTTTGTGGTTGTGTACTATGGGGGGGGGGGGGGGGACTGTAAATGTAAAACTGTCTCTTCCGAACGGAGACGCGATCTTTTGTTCTGGGTGGTGTCTCCGTTCCCGCTGCGGCCTACCATTCGCCATGCGCCTGGACCTGGCGGCCTCCAACTGGGACTCGCCTGTGGAGGCTCCGGCCGTGTGGACGTCGGAAGCTCGCAGCCCCTGCCCTGGGTGGGGGCCGACATCGGGAGCTCCGGCAGTGGCAGCGTCTTCGCCCGCCGTGGACGTTTCACCGTCTGGCGCGGCCTGAAATAGGCCGCAAGCTTTTTCTCTGCCCGGCGGGGGCTTCAATGTTCGGAGCCACGACCGCCCCGACGTGCAGCGGCGGCGTCTTCGCCCACACCGGATCGCGGGGCTTGGGACGGCCCACCGCGGACCTTTCACCGTCCGGCGCGGCCTGGAACGTGGCAACTACAACAGCCTGACCGCGGGAGAAGACGGCAGGGGAAGAGAAAAGACATTGTGGCCTTCCATCACAGTGAGGAGGGGACTGGAGGAGACTCACTGTGATGGATGTTTCTTTTTTTTGTTTTTGTTTGGTGTTGGTTTATGATTGTGTGTGTTATTGCTTATTTTTATTGCTCTTATTGTTGGACTGTGGGAAATCTTTCATTTCACTGCACATTTATGTGTGTGTGACAAATAAACTTGACTATTGACTATATTGAGGCAACAGAAGTTATGAAGCTGCTTCTGCTTCTGCTGTCTCTGTTTGTTGTCGTTCGTCTGACTGAGGACTGTTGACAGGGCTCACCACGGGGAGGTCGACAATGTGGGCCCCATGCCCTTGGTGAGACCACAAGTTAATGTTTTTTCCACATGACATCAGGTGCTGCCTTCTAGATGGGATTGTACACTTGGATCTATGTTGAAACAGAATTGGGAAACAGTTTAGTTTAGAGAAACAGCGCGGAAACAGGCCCTTCGACCCACCGGGTCCGCGCCGACCAGCAATCCCCGCTCATTAACACTATCCTACACACACTAGTGACAATTTAGAATTTTTACCGAAGCCAAATTAACCTACAAACGTGTACGTCTTCGAAATGTGGGAGGAAACCAGAGCACCAGGGGAAAACCCACGCGGGTCACGGGGAGAACAATAGACAATAGACAATAGGTGCAGGAGGAGGCCATTCGCCCCTTCGAGCCAGCACCGCCAATCAAAGTGATCATGGCTGATCATTCTCAATCAGTACCCCGTTCCTGCCTTCTCCCCATACCCCCTGACTCCGTTATCCTTAAGAGCTCTATCTAGCTCTCTCGTGAATGCATTCAGAGAATTGGCCTCCACTGCCTTCTGAGGCAGAGAATTCCACAGATTCACAACTCTCTGACTGAAAAAGTTTTCCCTCATCTCAATTCTAAATGGCCTACCCCTTATTCTTAAACTGTGGCCCTTTGTTCTGGACTCCTCCAACATTGGGAACATGTTTCCTGCCTCTAACGTGTCCAACCCCTTAATAATCTTATATGTTTCGATAAGATCTCTCATCCTCTCATCCTTCTAAATTCCAGTGTATACTGGAATTCCAGTGTCCAACGTACAAACTCCGTACAGACAGCACCTGTAGTCAGGATGGAACCCGGGTCTCCGGCGCTGTGAGGCAGCAACTCTGCCGCTGCACCACCGTGCCGGACCTGGAATCCTCCTCGGTGTCAAATAATGAGGAGCACAAATAAGATGAAAAGCCCACAAGCCATTTCGCCAGAATACGGTGTAAAACCAGGGGAGCAGAAGGTGAAATGGGAAAGATGTAATAGGAACACAGGGGGCAACCTTTTCACACAGAGGGTGGTGGGTGGGTGGAACGAGCTGCCGGAAGAAGTGGTAGAGGTCGGTACAAATAACAACATTTAAAAGACACATAGGGAAAGGTTTGGAGAGATATTGGCCAGGTGCAGGCAAGTGGGACTAGCTTGGTGTTGGGCAGCTTGGTCGGCATGGTTGAGATGGGCCGATCGACCTGTTTCTGTGCGGCAAAACTCTATCTTGAAGTCACCATGACTTAACTCTCATAGAAACAGAGAAAAATAGGTGCGGAGTAGGCTATTTGGCCCTTCGAGCCAGCACCGCCATTCAATGTGATCATGGCTGACATCAGCCCAACATCACTGTAAAATACTGTAAGGGTGGCACGGTGGCACAGCGGTAGAGTTGCTGCCTCACAGCGCCAGAGACCCGGGTTCAATCCTGACTACGGGTGCTGTCTGTACGGAGTTTGTACGTTCTCCCCTTGACCTGTCTGTGTTTTCTCCGAGATCTTCTGTTTCCTCCCACACTCCAAAGACGTGCAGGTTTGTAGGTTAATTGGCTTGGTGTAAATGTAAATTGTCCTCAGTGTGTGTAAGATTGTGTTAGTGCGGGGATCGCTGGTCGGCGTGAACTCGGTGGGCCGAAGGGCCTGTTTCTGTGCTGTATCTCTAAACTAGGGTGGTGGGTGCATGGAACAAGCTGCCAGAGGAGGTAGTTGAGGCTGGGACTATCCACCATCACCCTCTGCTTCCTTCCATGGAACCAATTCGCTCTCCATTCAGCTATCTCTCCTTGGATCCCATGCGATCTAACCTTCCAGAGCAGCCTACCATGCGGAACCTTGTCGAACGCCTGACTGAAGTCCATGTACACAACATCTACAGCTCTGCCCTCATCAACCTTTTTGGTCACGTCTTCAAAAAACATCAATCAGATTTGTGAGACACGACCTCCCACGTACAAAACCATGCTGACTGTCCCTAATCAGCCCTTGCCCAACCAAATGCCTATGTATCCTATCCCTCAGAATACTCTCCAGTAACTTTCCAACTACGGATGTTAAGCTCACCGTCCAAAAGTTCCCAGCATTTTCCCTGCAGCCCTTCTTGAAAAGAGACACAACATTTGCCCCCCTCCAGACTTCCGGCACCTCTCCTGTATTTAAGGACGACTCGTACATTTCAACCAGGGCTCCCGCAATTTCCTCTCTGGTTTCCCGTAATGTCCTCGGATGTATCTGATCAGGCCCTGAAGATTTGTCCACCTTCAAACACGACAGTACCTTCAGTACTTCTTCGACGGTAACCCTGACTGCTCTGAAGACACTTCCAGTGACTGCTCCAGTTTCCTCCGTCCTACCTGTCTTTCTCCTCGATAAATACAGAGGTGTGGCGGATCAGGCCACTCCTTGGGTCAGCCCCCTCGTTACGTGACGGACAGGCGAAAGGGGTTAAAAGCCAGACCAAGGGAAGGCGTATCTTATCCCTAGGAGAACTACGCTGTGGGCAGGAGCTCACAGCCTAATAAAAGAATCTTACTAAACACTGCCTGGCGTCTTGCCTTTTCTCTGGCCTCCGCCAGGCCACTACAGAGGAGAAATACTCATCGAGGACCTTGCCCATCTCCTGTGGCTCCACACAGAGGTGACCGCTTTGATTCCTGAGAGGTCCCACTCTCTCTCTAGTTACCCCTTTCCCCCTTATGTATTTATAAAATCTTTTGGGATTGTCCTTAATGCTGCCCACCAGAGCTATCTCCTGGCCCCTTTTTGCCCTTCTGATCTCCTTTTTCAGTTTACTCCTTAGTTCCCAAAACTCCTCCAGGGATGCACTTGATCCCAGCTGCCTACGCCTGTCCCATGCATCACCTCTTGTTTTTGAATAAGAATAAAGGGGAGGCCATTTAAAACTGAGGTGAGAAGAAACTTTTTCACCCAGAGAGTTGTGAATTTGTGGAATTCTCTGCCACAGAGGGCAGTGGAGGCCAATTCACTGGATGAATTTAAAAGAGAGTTAGATAGAGCTCTTGGGGCTAGCGGAATCAAGGGATATGGGGAGAAGGCAGGCACGGGTTACTGATTGTGGATGATCAGCCATGATCACAAGGAATGGCGGTGCTGGCTCGAAGGGCCAAATGGCCTCCTCCTGCATCTATTGTCTATGTTTCTATGTTTCTATGACCAATGTCTCAATTTCCCTCATCAGCCAAGCATCCTCACGTTTGCCTGCTTTACCCTTCACTCTAACGGGGACGTACACATCCTGACCTGTGGTCAGCACACTTTTAAAAACATCCCACTTGGCCGATGTTCCTTTCCCCTCTAATAACCTGCTGCAGTCAACTTGAGCGAGACCTTCTCTCATCCCCTCAAAGTTGGCCTTACCCCAGTTCAGCATTTCAACACGTGACCCTCTCCATCCCTACCCATAACTATCTTAAACCTAATCGAACTGTGGCCACTAGTCCCAAAAGGCTCCTCCACACACACTTCATTAACTTGCCCTTCCCAGTTTCCCAATACTTGATCCAGCGTTGCCATCTCACGTGTGTGGGCCTCTACGTACTGCTTAAGAAAACTCTCCTGAACACCTTTGAAGAATTGCACCCCATTTAAACCCTTCACACTATGATTTTCCCAGTCTATATTGGGAACGTTAAAATCCCCGACTACAACAACGTTGTTTGACCTGCAGCTGTCTGCAATCTCCTGCCACATTTGTTCTAATTCCCGTTGACAATTTGGGGTCTGTAGTACAGTACACCCCCAACAAGGACCATCCCTCTCTTGTTCCTCAGCTCCACCCATAGAGCCTCACGAGACCGACCGTCCGTAATGTCACCTCTGATCACAGCCGTGCCATCCTCCTTGACCAACAATGCAACCCCCCTCCTCTTTTCCCCTCACCCCAGCCTCTCCTGAAGCACCTGTACCCCGGGACATTGAGCCGCCAGTCCTGCCCCTCCCTTATCCAGGTTTCAGTCATGGCCACAACGTCCCAGTCGCTCGTACCTATCCACGCCCTGAGCTCATCTGCCTCGCCCGTCAGGCCCCTGGCAATGAAATACGTGCAGTTTAAACCAACCCTCCTTCCCCACTCTCCGCCATTCGCCTGCCTATTCTGTCCACTAACCTTTCCCACACCACCCTCCATACCAACTTCCAGCCTCTCACCTGCCTCTGTCCTGCACGAGATCCCACCCACCCCTGCCAATCTAGTTTAAACCCTCCCGTGTAGCATCAGCAAACCTGCCCGCTAGGATGTTGGTCCCCCTCCAGTTAAGGTGCAACCCGTCCCTTTTGTACAGGTCACCCCTGCCCCGGAAGAGATCCCAATGATCCAGAAATGTAAATCCCTGCCCCCTGCACCAACTCCTCAGCCACACATTCATTTCCCCAATCTTCCTGTTCTTACCTTCACTAGCACGAGGTACTGGAAGCAGTCCTGAGATCATTGCCCTGGAGGTCCAGCTTTTCAGTCTTTTGCCCAATTCCGTAAACTCGTGTTGCAGAACCTCCTCCCTCGTCCGGCCTGTAACATTTGTGCCACCGTGCACAACAACCTCCAGCTGCTCCCCCTCTCTCTCTCGGATGGCGTGCAGCCGCTCCGAGACGTCCTGGACCCCGGCACCAGGGAGGCAACACACCATCCTGGAGTCTCGCCTGCTGCCACAGAATCTCCTGACTAGTTGTGCTGTCTGTATGGAGTCTGTACGTTCTCCCATGACCTGCGTGGGCTTTCTCCGAGATCTACGGTTAATTGGCTTGGTATAAATGTAAATTGTCCCTAGTGTGTGTGTGTTAATGTGCGGGGATCGCTGGTCGGCGTGGACACGGTGGGCCAAAGGGCCACAGTTTAAGAATAAGGGGTAGGCCATTTAGGACTGAGATGAGGAAAATCCTTTTCACTCAGAGAGAGTTGTGAATCTGTGGAATTCTCTGCCTCAGAAGGCAGTGGAGGCCAATTCACTGGATGTTTTCAAGATAGAGCACTTAAAAATAGCACAGTCAAGGGATATGGGGAGAAGGCAGGAAACGGGGTACTGATTGTGGATGATCAGCCATGATCACAGTGAATGGCGGTGCTGGCTCGAAGGGCCGAATGGCCACCTCCTGCACTTATATTGTCTATTGTTTCCATGCTGTATGTCTAAACTGAACTAAACTAAAGTGAAACTCAACTGCCAAGAAGCACCATTGCCTTTAATATGATGGTATCTGTGATTACAGGCGGAGTTGTAATCGGCTGATGAGATTAAACAACATGATTTCTACGGAGTAGATTGCCAAGAGTACAAGATGGGGGAAGACAACAAGCGAAGTGCTGCCTCACCACCCCAACTTCAAGACAACATCTTACACATCGTCCATCTGCGCCCCATCTAAAGCTGGCATATAAGCACTCCAGCACTATTTAGGGTTGGTTTAGTGCCGAGATACAGCAAGGAAACAGGCCCTTCGGTCCACCAAGTCCGTGCTGTTGCCCAGAATCTGAGGCATCTTATAACCTTACCAACACGGTTTAAATCCACTGTCCGCCGTAACTGAAGCAAAAATAAAGGAGAATTGGGAATAATTGTTCTTCAAAACGCTTGAGTTGGGGTTGAGAGGGAGAGGTAGATCAGCCATGATTGAATGGCGGAGTAGACTCGACAGGCCGAATGGTCTGATTCAGCACCTTACACTTATGAACTTATGAGTCACGCCAGCAAGTTGTGCTTAAAACCTTATTTTGGATAAGGACCTTTAGGGATATGGAACTGGGATGTAATGCTGAGGCTCTATAAGGCGCCAGTCAAGGTGCACTTGGAGTATTATGAGCAATTTTGGGCTCCATATCTGAGGAAGGATGTGCTGGCTCTGGAGAGGGTCCAGAGGAGGTTTACAAGAATGATCCCAGGAATGAGTGGGTTAACATATGATGAACGTTTGTCGGCACTGGGCCTGCACTCGGAGTTTAGAAGGATGAGGGGGGAACCTCATTGGAACTTACCGAATAGTGAAAGGCTTGTTGAAAGACGATGTGGAGAGGATGTTTCTACTAGTCTAGTCTAGGACTAGAGGCCATAGCCTCAGAATTAAAGGACGTTCCTTTAGGAAGTGGATGAGGAGGAATTTCGTTAGTCAGAGGGTGGTGAATCTGTGGAATTTATTGCCCCAGACGGCTGTCGAGGTGACGTCATTCAGTAATATTAATGTCGATATTGATAGATTCTTGATTAGTACGGGTGTCAGGGGTTATGGGGAGAAGGCAGGAGAATGGGATTGAGAGGGAGAGATAGATCAGCCATGATCCACCTCTCTCTCTTTCTCTCTCTCTGTGAGATGGAGTGTGTCAGTGAAAGAGGGAGGGAGGGAGATGCAGTGTCACTGACACACCATCTCTGCCTCTGCCTCTATATCCCCCTCTCTCAGTCTCTCCATCTCTCTCAATTATGCACCATCTTCTCTATCTTCTTGCCACACACTCTCTTCTCTCTGACCATCTCTCTCACTGACCATTTGAGGAAGGATATTCTTGCTATTGAGAGCGTGCAGCGTAGGTTTACTAGGTTAATTCCCGGAATGGCAGGACTGTCATATGTTGAAAGACTGGAGCGACTAGGCTTGTATACACTGGAATTTAGGTGAGAGGAGATCTTATCGAAACGTATAAGATTATTAAGGGGTTGGACACGTTAGAGGCAGGAAACATGTTCCCAATGTTGGGGGAGTCCTGAACCAGGGGCCACAGTTTAAGAATAAGGGGTAGGCCATTTAGAACGGAGATGAGGAAAACCTTTTTCAGAGAGTTGTGAATCTGTGGAATTCTCTGCCTCAGGAGGCAGTGGAGGCCAATTCTCTGAATGCATTCAAGAGAGAGCTGGATAGAGCTCTTAAGGATAGCGGAGTCAGGGGGTATGGGGAGAAGGCAGGAACGGGGTACTGATTGAGAATGATCAGCCATGATTACATTGAATGGCGGTGCTGGCTCGAAGGGCCGAATGGCCTCTTCCTGCACCTGTTGTCTATTTGCTCAATCACCATTTAAGATGATACAAAATTTGTTGTGTGCCCTCCCCTAATTCCCCATTTACTGGTGCCCTCCCCTAATTCCCTGTTTACTGGTGCCCTCCTCTAATTCCCCATTCACTGGTGCCCTCCCCTAAATCCCTGTTTACTGGTGCCCTCCCCTAATTCCTCGTTTACTGGTGCACTCCCCTAATTCCCCGTTTACTGGTGCCCTCCCCTAAGTCCCCATTTACTGGTGCCCTCCCCTAATTCTCCATTTATTGGTGCCCTCTCCCAATGCCCAATTTACCAGTGCTCCGTCCTAATTATGACCAACACCTCTCTCTCTCTCTCACACACAATGGTGGAAGTCTAGGACCAGAGGTCGTAGCCTCAGAATTAAAGGACGTTCCTTTAGGAAGGAGATGAGGCGGAATTTCTTCAGATCGATCAGCCACGTTTGAATGGCGGAGTAGACTTGATGGGCCGAATGGTCTAATTCTGCTCCTATCACTTAAGAAGCCATAGATGTCAGGCTCACTGGTCTATAGTTACTAGGCTTTATCTTACAGTCCTCCTTAAATAGATGCACATCATTAGCCTCCCTCCAGTCTTACAGCACCTCACCCGTGTCTAATGATGATTCAGATATCTCAGCCAGGGCTCCAGTAATTTCTCTAGCCTCCCACAGTGTCCGTGGTTATATTTGATCAGGCCTAGTTGACTTGGTAATTAAACACTCTTGTCTCTTGAGACATGAAGAGTTATGCAAAGAAACCTCCTCCACCATAAAGGGACTGAGCTTCTGCTCGTAATTCTTATCTTCCGTAATTTCGTTGATGATTGAAAGTAGATCATAAGTCCATAAGCGATAGGAGCAGAATTAAGCCATGCGGCCCATCAAGTCTACTCCGCCATTCAATCACGGCCGATCCATCTCTCCCTCCCAACCCCCATTCTCCTGCCTTCTCCCCATAACCTCTGACACCCGTACTCATCAAGATTTTGTCAATCTCCGCCTTAAAAATACCCAATGACTTGGCCTCCACAGCCTTCTGTGGCAATGAATTGAGAATGATAAGCCATGATCACATTGAATGGTGGTGCTGGCTCGAAGGGCCGAATGGCCTACTCCTGCACCTATTGTCTATTGAATTCCGCAGATTCACCACCCTCTGGCTAAAGAAATACCTCATCTCCTTTCTAAAGGTGCGTCCTTTTATTCTTTGGAGCGCAGGACGCTAAGGGGTGATCTTATAAAGGTGTGCAAGAACATGAGGGGAATAGATAGGGTGAATAAGTCTTTTACCCAGAGCAGGGAAATCTAGAACCAGAATGCATAGGTTTAAGGTTAGAGGGGAAAGATTTAATAGGAACCCGAGGAGCAACTTTTTTCACTTAGAGGGTGGTGGCTATAAACAATGAGCTGCCAGAAGAGGTAGTTGAGGCAGGTACTATAGCTGCATTTAACCCTTGACACAGACAGCTGTGGAGGCCAAAACATTTAGGTATTTTTAAGGCAGAGATTGATTAGGAAGCATGTCAAAGTTTATAGTGAGAAGGCAGGAGAATGGGATTAAGAGAATGGTTTGGCAGCACGGTGGTGCAGCGGTAGAGTTGCTGCCTTACAGCGAATGCAGCGCCTGAGACTCAGGTTCGATCCTGACTACGGGCGCCGTCTGTACGGAGTTTGTACGTTCTCCCCGTGACCTGCGTGGGTTTTCTCCGAGATCTTCGGTTTCCTCCCACACTCCAAAGACGTACAGGTAGGTATGTAGGTCAATTGACTGGGTAAAATGTAAAAATTGTCCCTAGTGTGTGTAGGATAGTGTTAATGTGCGGGGATCGCTGGGCGGCGCGGACTCGGTGGGCCGAAGGGCCTGTTTCCGCACTGTATCTCTAAATCTAAAAGAGGGAAAAATAATCAGCCAATTATCCTCAATGGGCTGACTAGCCTAATTCTGCTCATCTGTCATAGGAGAGTCTAGGACTAGAGGTCATAGCCTCAGAATTAGAGGACATTCCTTTAGGAAGGAGATGAGTAGGAATTTATTTAGTCAGAGGGCGGTGAATCTGTGAAATTCTTTGTCACACAAGGCTGTGAAAGTCAAGTCAATGGATATTTTCTAAAGCAGAGTTAGATTCTTAATTAGTATGGGTGTTAGGGGTTACAGGGAGAAGGCAGGAGAATGGGGTTAGGAGGGAGAGATAGATTAGCCATGATTGAATGGCAGAGTAGACCAGATGAGCCGAATGGCCTAATTCTGCTCCTATCACTGATGACCTCATGGTCCAAAATGAGTTTCAACAATGGACAAGGAATTTCTAAACACTAGAAAATCCACTCACAAAGATAGTCAAGATCTCCGCTGCAATCCTGAATCAGAGGTGACTCCAAAGAGGATCTTCTCCACATTGCTTACTGAGCCCTAACATAGAACAGCACAGCACAGGAACAAGGCCTACAGCTCAGTGTCCGTACCAAACATGATGCCTCGAGAAACTAATCTCATCTGTCAGCACATGATCAGTATCCCTCAATATACATATAAGGAACTGCAGATGCTGTTTTACACCACAGACAGGCACAAAATGCTGGGGAGCAACTCAGCGGTACACAAAATACTGGAGTAACTGAGTAATGCTTAACATTGAGCATAAACTGAGTAACTCCAGCATTTTGTGTCTATCTCTCTCATTGTACAGGAAGAAACTGCAGATGCTGGTTAAAGCCAAAGAAAGACACAAAAATCTGGGGTAACTCAGCGGGACGGACAGCATCTCCGGAGAAAAGGAACATTTGACGTTTTGGGTCGCGACTCTTCAGACTAAAGAAGGGTCTCAACCTTAAACGTCACATATTCCTTTTCTCCAGAGATGCTGTCTGATCCACTGAGTTACTCCAACTTTTGTGTCTCTTAATATACATCTGCCTATCAAAACGTCTCTTAAATATCTGCCTCAACCAACAACCCTAGCAGTCCATTCCAGGTACTAGCCATTCTGTCTAAAATACCTGCTTCGGACATCTCCGTCACATTTTCACCCTTTCATCTGCTTGTATTCTTTAAACTTTACCCCATGTAGCTCCCCTGTGCAATTTTGCAGAAAATTAGATTTGCGAGGATGTTGCCAGGACTAGAGGGTGTGAGCTGCAGGGAGAAGTTGAGTAGGCTAGCTCTCTATTCCATGGAGCGTAGGAGGATGAGGGGAGATCTTACAGAGGTGTACAAAATCATGAGAGAAGATCGGGTGGATGCCCAGAGTCTTTTACCCAGAGTCGGGGAATCGAGGACCAGAGGACATAGGTTCAAGGTGAAAAGATTTAATAGGAGCCCGAGGGGAAACTTTTTCCACACAGAGGGTGGTGGGTGTATGGAACAAGCTGCCAGAGGAGGTCGTTGAGGCTGGGACTATCCCATTGTTTAAGAAAGTTGGACAGGTACATGGATAGGACAGGTTTGGAGGGTTATGGACCAAGCGCAGGCAGGTGGACTAGGGTAGCTGGAACATTGCTGGCCGGTGTGGGCGAGTTGGGCCGAAGGGCCTGTTTTCACACTGTGTAACTCTATGACTATCTATGACTCTAAAGGGTGTGGTTTAAAAAATGGAACTGCACAAGATGGAAGAGCCCTGGGGAAGATTGTACAGAGTTGGGATCTAGTAGTACAGGTACATAATTCCCTTTAAGCGGTGTCACAGGTAGGGTGGTGAAGGCAGCTTTTGGCACATTGGCCTTTCCATCAAGGTATTGAGTATAGAATTTAGGATATGTTGCAGTTGTAGAAGTCCTTGGACAGGCTGCATTTGGAGTGCTGGGTAGACACAAAATGCTGGAGTAACTCAGCGGGACAGGCAGCATCTCTGGAGAGAAGGGATGGGTGACGTTTCAGGTCGAGACTCTTCTTCAAACTGGAGTACTGGGTTCAGTTTTGGAGAGGGAAAGATGGATCAGCCATGATTGAATGGCAGAGTAGAATCTAAAGTGATAGGAGCAGAATTAGGCTATTTGGCCCATCAAGTCCACTCCACCGTTCAATCATGGCTGATCAGAGCATTTTACCCAGGGTAGGGGAAATCATGTCAAGAGTCAAGAATGTTTTATTGTCATATGTCCGAGATAGAACAATAAAATTCTTATTTGCAGAACCAGAGGACAAAGGTTTGTGAGAGGAGCGAGATTTAATGGGAACCTAAGGGGCAATTTCTTCACTCAGAAGGTGCTCGATATATGTAATGAGCTGCCACAAGAGGTTGTGGAAGCAGGTATTTTCCCAGAATTTGGATAGGTATATAGATTGCTCAGCATGCAACAAAAGCTTTTCACTGTACACATGACAATAAACTAAACTCAAACTCAAGATAGGAAAGGTTTAAAGGTATAAGATAAGATGTCCTTCAGACTGAGGGTCAGGGGAGAGGGAGACACAAAGATAAGGAAATGTAAGGTATCGGCATGAACGAGTTGGGCAGAAATCTGTTTCCAGGCTGCATGACTCTATAGGTAAACACAGAACTGTGAAATAAACAAGGAAAAGCCTATGTAGGTATAAATACCAACAAAAGGCAAGTCGATCTCGTTGCTCCACCAAACATTTGTTTTAAATAAAAATGTTGTGATAGTTTTATGTCTCTAAAATTCCCTTTCCAGAAACAGCTCAAGAAAAAGACTAAACAAAATTGTAAATTACAAAGTTTATTCCACACTTGTGTCAGATAATTAACAATAAACAAAGGCGATACATCCGCAAACACATTCGGATAATACCCTCGTCTCGACAAAATGCTGAGAACTCAATTTTTAATACAGAAATGGTATTAATACAGAAATGTACTGGCAACTGTGGTTTAAACAGACTTTACCGCAGGAGTGACCCAACCCATTATTTACCAGCCAGCAAAACAGCAACAGTGATACTGTGTAACTGAAATTTATGGGCCAAGTATACACAGCGGCAATTTAGAGGCTATTTGGGGCAGGGCTGAAGGTTTTTTCTTACTAAAATAGATCCTAGATAATTTGCATTGAAGTGGGGTTTAGGGGGAGGGGAAGGGTGGAGAGTTGAGTTACAAGGTCCTGCAGTTCACCATGTGGAAATCAGTTATGGAGTGGCATTGGTAGATGCCCAGGAGACAGGAGTTGACCGCAGCCAACGGAATTACGGTCTAACCCACCAAATGCCGTCTAAATTTTTGATCGGCCAAACTGGTTTGTAACGGACACGGAGTTTGATGATTTTGAGCTTCAGCACAAGCAAAACGAGGCTTGTAAGCAAACGAATCGGGGTACTGCCCTGCCCTCTTATGCATAGTGTCGGTGCGAGATCTTTGAGAAAAAACACAGCCAATGAGAGAAGTAAATCAGACACAATATGTTCCTATGTTCAACGGAGGTTTTTTTTAAAAACTTAAATATTTTGGTTTCATAAGCTTAACGCACTGCTTAACAGGATGATATTTCAATTCCCCCCCCCCTATTTTTGGCCATGATTGACTTGTAATCTTTTCACGAGAGAAAAAGAACTTGCACTTCTTTAGCGCCTTTCACAACCCCATGACTTTCCAAAGTGCTAGAAAGCATTTTTTTTAATGCATGTTTTCTGCTGAAATGTCAGAAACGATTTCCACACACATAGAGGTTTTCTAAATGTGGTCCTCAGGCATTGAATAAATGAAAAGCAAAATACCCTCTCATACCCCCTCCTTTAAATATCTTATGTACCCACTGACCCAAGTAAATAGGTTTCAAAGGCTAATTTATCAACTAAGCTAGCACAAAATGGGAAGGGTCCACAATTCCAGCACAATTGTAACCTTCAATTCAAGCTCGAATATTCAATTCATCCAGTTAAAAAACAACTGTTGAAATGAGAAGCCAAAGGTAGAGTCCCAGTTCTTTTAGACCATCTACACTAGTCCAGCAGTCTTGTGCTCAAGTTTCCTTCTTTGTTATATCCCTGTATGAAGGTGTACCTCAATGAGAAATGCTGAATTATTGCATGCACATCCTGAACACGTGAAACACGTGGAACAGCCAGAATACTGGAGGTGTGTAGAACAGCTGCTATCAACCGTTTTTGTTCCTGCAAAAACTGGCATTCATAATCCTTGGGTGACATCAGCTCTGTCACATGCCGACCTGGTGTTCTAAAGCACCAGCTCACCCTCCGAGCAAATGGTTATCGCTCTCAATACTAGGCAGTAAATAAGTGAATAGTAAAGCGTGCACGGAAGAGGAGTAAGGAAAGGTGCTATCCATAGAAGAGT
The DNA here is from genome assembly GCF_053455715.1 of Rhinoraja longicauda. Classification (NCBI taxonomy): domain Eukaryota; kingdom Metazoa; phylum Chordata; class Chondrichthyes; order Rajiformes; family Arhynchobatidae; genus Rhinoraja; species Rhinoraja longicauda. The sequence continues at coordinate 4,477,909 of NC_135953.1, read as the reverse complement.
TCACCATGAAGTTGCTATGCCTGATTAAAAGCTTGAATTTTAAATGAATTTAAAAATACCTGGACTGAAAGACAAAAAACAAAATTCCCGTGTAACCTCCAATTTTTCCAAAGTACAAGGCCAATTGCAGAATAAGACAGGACTGGAGAGCTTGTTTATTTACTTGTGGTTTCAAAACGTCAGCACAAAAGGAAGAGTGTAAGAACTCACGATTGCAATATAGTACGAGTTCCACAATTCTCACAAGGTTCTGGTTGGTACAATCAACTTAGAAATTCAGTGAAGGTGATACAAATTTTCTTGGGCAGTTGTCTTATGGCTCCACAGATGCTGGCAGATATATAGGAATGCAGCCAAGAAGACGACCCCCCTCCAATTTTCTTAATAAACGTCCATCAGATTTCATATATTTAAAAATACTGTATATAGTTAGTTTGCACAGGCATTAACAATGTTCATGGTAGAATTATTTGTAAAATATTTTAAATGGTTACCAAATCTAAATTTAATAATTGAACCTAATTTTGTTGAGAAAAGATACCTACATTCCCATCTGATGATTACTAGTTAGAATTCACCAGGGTAAATCTAAATTTGGGATAAATATTAATAGGCAGTTTTCCAGTTATATTCAAGGCTGGAGCCTTTTAAGAGAAAGGATGGTTGCAGCTTTAAACAGGTTACCTGAACCCCATTTTCTTTTGGATGGCTTTGATTTAAGCAGCAGCAACTCTCCCTAATTCACCAAAATTCAAGCACCAGCTGAATTATTACCCTCTGAAAATTTATGATTATGAGAAAGCATTGGAGGCATCTACAACAGGGCAGACTTTAGCAACAATCACTATTCTCCCTTTTGGCAGATGGATAAGTTGAATAAAATAATAAGAATTGATGAAAACAAGTACAGGGCATTGCCAACTAAAATCAACTGCTCCAAAAAAAAAAACTAACACATTTAAAAGGTCAAGATAATAAAGGACAGGGTGGATGTTTCAACTGAGGAAGATTGCCATACCTGGACATTCCTCTCCTAAGCACCCTGCCATGTCATTCAAATTGTAATCTTCAATTCATTCTCCAATATTGTTCTGTTGGTATCAGCTACACTTAATTCAAATATATGACCATAAAAGATAACCAACCAAATAAAAATTAACTACCACACTGCAGGAGTCGGTTAAAAAAAACCTGAACCCAGCAAGCTTCAGATGTGAACGCTTCCATCAACACCAGACAAGGTAAGAAACCAGATGGCATCTTGATAAGATTTCTTCCTTTGTCCAAGGGTGCAAAGTGAGGTAGTAACACTGCCACTCCTGCTGTAGAGATGTGTTCATTTGGCAATCACCAATAACCAAATTCAGGGCCTCTGGGCAATGCCTTTATTCACTGGGCCACTGCAGAGATGAAAATTCATTTTTTAACCCAATCATATAGCTGCCAACCATCCAGATTGATAGGAGTGAAGTCTGTTTTCCAGAACAAAAAAAGGTTCTAAAGTTGTGTGCGCTGCAATGGGTTTCTGGAAACCCCTTCTGCAGCACAAAAGTGATAGATATTCAGCATTAACAAGCAATTTCCCCTCAGTCGGGCCACAAGTTTGTGAAACTGCATTTACCCTACTTTAGATTAGTGGTGAGTGTTGTTGGCATGAAAGTGTGCTGAAGCTGTAATTATAAATGACCAATGCCTAAAATAGAACTGGGATGAGTGTTTCGACAAGTACAATGAACTCTAAAATATATGAACATTAAAGAACAGGCCTCGATTGGTAGGACAGCAAGGGGAAAACGTTTGATATATCATGTCACAATGGAGACAAATATAATTTCCATCTTAAAGGGCCATAATGACTCAAAATGATACCATAACCATCCACCCAGTTTGTAGAAATAACGTACTTTTGGATAAAGTGTTTCAGCAAGGGGTTTGTTGTGCAGAAGACATTGCTGATGTTAATGGTTGCACTGAATAGCTGTTCAATCTGAAGTCGTGGATTATGTCACGACTTGGTATGTTGTATAACAACATATTTTTAAGACCCCTCCTTTATTAAAGCGCTCTACTGAGATTTCAACCTTTGCTGTAAATCCAGAACCAGGGTGAGTGGTGACGGGAATGAATAAAGGACCGCATCACGCAAATTGCCAAACCATTTCTTGCGGCAAATGCGCCCAAGATATCCGAGTGTTTCTTATCACAAAGCAACTGCAGGAACAAGAACTGATAACAGTTGGTGTGGCAGGAAAATGACGTTATAAAGAAAATGGCTTAAAAATGGGAAATGATATCGGCTGACATAAGGGTTGGGAAAAAATTCTGCACCTCCAAATGTGAAAATCAAAGGAAAGAGAGTTAGCAAAAATGAGGTGTGATCCACAAGAAAATCGCTGCCCATTTCATTGAAAACTTAATACCATAGAACTCACTTTCATTTAGCACAGAAAAAAAGTCATAACCAAAGCACGAAGCTTGCCCACCATTCCACACGTGATGTACTGAATTAACATGGAATTTTCACAAAGGAAAATGGGCATCACAATTAGGTTTTGAAATTGTACGGTGTATCTCCCTCCATCGTTTTCCCTCACCCCACCATAATTAAACCTGTCCTGTGCAGGAACATCAGGGATTTTGAATTAATTTAATTTCATAAAAGCTTCAAAGTGTAAGCTACATTCCATTCCCTCCCACCAAAACACAATGTGTAACAAAAATATTGGCATCTCTACTTAAATCAGAGTACCTGCAAACCACTTTTATACTATCAGGTCTAGAACATGCACATCTCCACTACATAAAGAATATATTCATGATCTTTTTAAAAACCTTTCAACCCTTAAACCTGCTAACTTCTCACTGACATAAGCTGAAGAGTGGCCAAGTACCTTATTGTTTTTCTTTAAAATAAAACTCTATTTTCCAGTAAATTTTCCTTTTGCACTCACTTGCATTAAGACCAAATGACAAAAAGAAATGCAACTCTTTGAAAGGAGCACCATCATCTTCCCTGGGACAGAGTGAAAGAGATAACGAGAGCAAGAGAACAAGTGAGAGAGCGAGAGAAAGCGAGAGAAAACGAGAAAGACTGGGACAGCAGTGCCATGTTCACCATCAAGGTAGACACAAACAATGACCCATTGGTGAAATTTGTAATGAACTGGATCACTCTGCTTGCTGGTTAAAAATGCTCTTTGTTAAGCAATTTGTGCACTCTTTACCAATGAGCATCCCTTTGACCTGGCTCCCACCCAAACCCAATATACAATTTTCAAAAGTGCAACCCAATTTTTTTCTTCACATCTTTGAAGGATTTCCCCCCACAGCCCCATTCCAGACAAACAAAATTCTTTTTTTTTTCATTAAAAACCCCTTTGGACTGCACTTCAAAAATAATGCCCCAAGAAAGATACGTATAGTTTCTAAATAAAATATCACAATATGTATTGTAACACATTTAGCCGCTACAGCATTCCCTTTACTGCCAGTATTATTTTAAGATAATCTTGCAGACAACAAAACTAACTACCGGCAATGGTAGCGGTAATACTGTTATATTTTTTAATATCCATCCCACAACCCGCACCCCACCTTTATAAGGCTCTTGTAATTTAGAAGAAAGGGACAATTATAATCAGGCAGTAAGAGACCCAAAGCAGTGCATGTTGGGTTCCAGCAGTTTGTAGTTATTCTTGGAGAATAATTTTTTGGCAAAGTGCTTTTGTTGTTATGCTTACACCAATTCTTAACATATTTAAAAAAGGGGGGAGTGGGGGGGCACTGTCACTTTAAACCCATCTTTCATGACATGCACAATGGTCTCTAAACTGAACAAGACTCTGGCAATTTGCTTCGTTCTCCTCCCGCTGAACCACGAGAACCAGTTGTTTTAAAGTAGCAGACTCATTGTGATACGTGGCAAATAGAATACTGTACACCAGCCGAACCCTTGCACATATCAGAAGTCGTGAAAGGACCAAGTTATTTCTGCAATGAAGCTTAAAAAAAAAGAGCATTCGATCTAAACAAGTTTCGGCAGAGGGAAAGGGAGAGGGTGGGTAATCCAATAGCATCTATAACCAATTGGCCATCCTAAAAAGTGACTCGCTTCACAGTGTTCAGAAATTGTATTTTTTTTTGCTTCCTCCAGAAGAGGGCAGCCTACAAGACTCTCAAAATTTCAGTACTTCACTCCAGGAACAAATTCCTTGGCGTCAGGATTCAGAGTACTTTTACTCTAGAGGAAAGAAAGAGGAAACAATTAGATTTTGTTTTGTGCGAGTCAAACACAATTTTTTTTTTTAAAACTGCACAAACGGCTGACAACAACATCCTGAATGGGAAGGAAGTGATTCTTGCTTTCACTCGATGGCTTGGATATATCAAAATCAAAACAAAAACAAGATTTAGCCTCTTAAAAAAAAAAAAAAATGCCGGAGTAACTCAGTGGGACAGGCACAGCATCCCTGGACCGCACCAGAAACATCACCTATCCATGTTCTCCAAAGATGCTGCTTGATCAGCTGAGTTACTCCAGCCATGTTTTTTTTGTAAACCAACATCTGCAGTTCATTGTGACAAGATTTAGTCTCTGTTATATAGGAGGGATATGCCAGGATTGATTCACGGGCGAGGTGATTGTCAAACGAGCAGAATTGCTGCCCCCCCCCCCACCTCACAGGAGTTCAGAGGTACTTCAGTCTTCCCAGATTAAACCAAGGCCCTTCCATTTGGACAAAGAACCGAACAGTGCAAGAAAAGGTTCTTCGGCCCACAATGCCAGTGCTGAACATGATGCCAAGACCAACTCTCATTTTCCTGGAGGCTGATTCAAGCATCTAAGATTGTGGGGAATAGACAGAGTAAATAGTCCAAATATTGTTCAGATGGTAAGCATATAAAAGGTGGGGTTTAAAGGAGATCTGAGGTGCAATTTGTTTTTAAACAGGGAGTGTGATTGATATCTGGAATGCCTGCCATAGGAGGTAGTGAAATTGCTCTGTGTAAGAGCAATTTAGACAGACACAAACAAACAGCAAGGCACAGAAGCATACATAAGAAAGGAGATGTACAGTGCCCTCCATAATGTTTGGGACAAAGACCCATCATTTATTTATTTGCCTCTGTACACCACAATTAGAGATTTGTAATAGAAAAAAAATTCACATGTGGTTAAAGTGCACATTGTCAGATTTTAATAAAGGCCATTTGTATACATTTTGGTTTCACCATGTAGAAATTACAGCAGTGTTTATACATAGTCCCCCCCATTTCAGGGCACCATAATGTTTGGGACACAACAATGCCATGTAAATGAAAGTAGTCATGTTTAGTATTTTGTTGCATATCCTTTGCTTGCAATGACTTCTTGAAGTCTGTGATTCATGGACATCACCAGTTGCTGGGTATCTTTTCTGGTGATGCTCTGTCAGGCCTGTATTACAGCCATCTTTAGCTTATGCTTGTTTTGGGGGCTAGTCCCCTTCAGTTTTCTCTTCAGCATATAAAAGGCATGCTCAATTGGGTTCAGATCGATCGGGTGATTGACTTGGCCACTCAAGAATTGATCATTTTTTAAGCTTTGAAAAACTCCTTTGTTGCTTTAGCAATATGTTTGGGATCATTGTCTTGCTGTGGAATGAACCGCCGGCCGATGAGTTTTGAGGCATTTATTTGAACTTGAGCAGATGTGTCCATACACTTCAGAATTAATTATACTACTAACATCAGCAGTTGTATCATCAATGAAGATAAGTGAGCCAGTACCTTCAGCAGTCATACATGCCCAGGCCATAACACCCCCACCACCGTGTTTCACAGATGAGGTGGTATGCTTTGGATCTTGGGCAGTTTCTTCTCTCCTCCATACTTTGCTCTTGCCATCACTCTGATATAAGTTAATCTTCATCTCATCTGTCCACAAGACCTTTTTCCAGAACTGTGGTTGCTCTTTTTAGTACTTCTTGGCTAACTGTAACCTGGCCATCCTATTTTTGCAGCTAACCAGTGGTTTGCATCTTGCAGTGTAGCCTCTGTATTTCTGTACATGAAGTCTTCCGCGGACAGTGGTCATTGACAAATCCACACCTGACTCCTGAAGAGTGTTTCTGATCTGCCAGACAGGTGTTTGGTGATTTTTCTTTATTACAGAGAATTCTTCTGTCATCAATTGTGGAGGTCTTCCTTGGCCTGCCAGTCCCTTTGCGATTAGGAAGCTCACCAGTGCTCTCTTTCTTCTTAATGATGTTCCAAACAGTTGATTTTGGTAAGCCTGAGGTTTGGCTGATGTCTCTAACAGTTTTATTCTTGTTTCTCAGTCTCATAATGGCTTCTTTGACTTTTATTGACACAACTTCGGTCCTCATGTTGATAAACAGCAATAAAAGTTTCCAAAGGTAATGGAAAGGCTGGAGGAAAGACTGGGTGGCGAGAGCTCTCTTATACCTGCATTAAGGAGGCAATTAAACACACCTGAACAATTACAAACGCCTGTGAAGCCATGTGTCCCAAACATTATGGTGCCCTGAAATGGGGGGACCATGCATAACCACAGCTGTAATTTCTACACGGTGAAAATGTATAATAAAATCTGACAATGTGCACTTTAACCACATGTGATTTTTTCTATTACAAATCTCAAATTGTGGAGTACAGAGGCAAATAAATAAATTATGGGTCTTTGTCCCAAACATTATGGGGGGCACTGTATGGGTCAAGCATTCTTGTGTGTTTTAGGTGCCTAGAACTGGATGGTGAAGTTTGGAAATAGGAAACTATTGCTACAATTGCACAGGACATTGGTGAGGCCACACCTGGAATACTTGCATTTTGTCTCCTATATTTAAAAGGATACACTAGCATTGGAGACAATCCAAATGAATTCACCAGGTTAATTCCAGGGATAAGAAATACATCCTATCTTAATTCAGCTGAAGATCTTGAACCTATACAGAAGGATGAGCGGTTACGCTCTTGATTAGTGCGGATGTCAGATGTTGTGGGGAGAAGGCAGGAGAATTTAGTTTGGAGGGAGAGATAGATCAGCCATGATTGAATGGCGGAGTAGACCTGATGGGTCAAATGGCCTAATTCTGTTCCTATTACTTATGATCTTATGTGACCTCATTGAAGATCCTGAGGGGGCAGGGCAGGGTAGATGGGTGTTTCCGTAAATACAGCACTCAGTAGTGAAACTGGTCTCCAAACTTCCAGGTTATTTTCCTGTTTTTTATGTAATAATCCCATCGTTTCATATCCTGTATTTTAAGTAGTATAGATCATGGTGTATAGCCAAAATAATGAGATGACGCAAAAATAAATAAATCTGTTTTTACAAAGAAAAATGTCAGATATGTCCCTGTGTTTCCTTGCCTTTTTGTGTGACATTTTTCAAGCAGGATTTCATCAAATCCTTAGGCTAATTTGTAGGAGAAAGATCACATTAATTTTGCAGTTAAATAACTCTATATAAGCCAAATTCTGATTATGTTTAGGATTTTTATTTATCACCTGATTTGATGATTTTCTGATGCCTAAAGTGTTTGCAGCACAAGTGAGTAGCAGTGCCCCTTTGGTCACGTGTGAAATGTGTCCATGTTCCCAATGTTGGGGGAGTCCAGACATGTTCCCAATGTTGGGGGAGTCCAGACATGTTCCCAATGTTGGGGGAGTCCAGAACAAGGGGCCAAAGTTTAAGAATAAGGGGTAGGCCATTTAGAACGGAGATAGGATAAACCTTTTGTGAGAGTTGTGAATCTGTGGAATTCTCTGCCTCAGAAGGCAGTGGAGGCCAGTTCTCTGAATGCATTCAAGAGAGAGCTAGATAGAGTTCTTAAGGATAGCGGAGTCAGGGGGTATGGGGAGAAGGCAGGAACGGGGTACTGATCGAGAATGATCAGCCATGCACATTGAATGGCGGTGCTGGCTCGAAGGGCCGAATGGCCTTCTCCTGCACCTATTGTCTATTGTGTCATTTATAAGCAGAGTGACCGTTTTTATATTTATTGTTTCTTTTTAATTGTTTATATTTTGTGTTTAAAATTTCCATTGAAATACTTAATAATGAATAGAACTTAAAATCATGAAATAAAAATCTAGTTTGCTCACCTATTTTATCGATGCCTAATTCAGTTGTCCCTCCCGTTTTCTGACCTCATCAATGCTATAACGGGTTTTTTTTGTGCACTCGTCGCGATTAAAAAAAAAATTCAAACAATGCGATTGTAATGACCCTGACCTGAACTACGGGCCTCGTGGTGGCTTACGTGCCGACATTTTGCAAGGGAGCTAAGAAATCAGTATGAGAGACGGTATCCAAGTGGTCACGTTGTGGGCACTCTGAGCTCTGAAGAATGCTGTGTTCACTTTTATTTGCTTGGAATCATTGGTTGGTAGAAATCTTTTTGGACCTTTTCGTTCTTTTCTCTTAAATGTTGCTTCTCGTTTACTAAAGAAATGTTTAAATTCCATTAAACCTTCATTGCTTGTTGCTATGTTGTTGTAAAGTGCGTGCACTGTAGCGAAGGGAATCGAAAGTGATCGGGTTCTACATATCCCCATGTCTCGTTGAAAGTATGCCCCTGTCTACACAGATGCTTTTGGTTCCGGGCAGATTTCGAGTAAATTAACATCGAATTCGATGAAAGGTTACTATATTCTTTCTCATTTATGTATATATGTTTTTTTTAAATTGTAAATATTTTTTTTCTTGTTTTTCCCCCCTCATATTTTGGTCGATTTTGTGCAAATTAGTGCAAAAGGATCATAGGCAGGCCCATTTTTAATGCTGTGGTATTTCATTATAATTTAATAACTTTCAAATTTGGCCAGCCGTCACAGATTGGTACCCTTATTTACGGAAACACCTAGATATCAAGATGTTTTAATAAGTGGGCAAGTCAAGGGCCAAATGGCCTAATTCTGCTCCTATGTCTTATGGGACGAGGTTACAAAGAGCTGGTCATTTAAAGCCCATGAATTTCTTCCCAGAGAGAATGATTAATCTCTGTAATTCTCTATCCCAGAATGTGGAGACTAGATCATTGGAGGTATTTAATGAGGGGGCAGATAAACTTTTGAAAGAAAGATTGTGGAATTGAAAGCGATGTGGAACTGGCAGAGAAAATGAGTTGAGATCCACGATCATAATGAATGGCAGGGAACTCTTAAAGGAACAAGGTGGACTACTCCTGCTCCTGTTTTCTTGTGCTCTATAAAACATTAGCTTGATCACAACTATAGTGTTGAATGTGAAGACTTGGAAGAGGTCTGAAGAGTTTTTATTGGAACAATGCTAGGGATGAGGAAATGTTAAAGCTGGGATTGTTTTTTAAGAGCAGAGAAAATTGAGCTGAAATTTGATGCAAGATAAGATGGCACATTAAGGGTTTTTGTGTGGGAACATTATCGCTCTTTGCTATTTACCACAAGGTCCTCTGTCTTGCTGCTGTCGTTTATGGATAGTCCATTCATTTGTTGTTGCATCTGGTTGATGCCTGGCAAATCCCGCTCTGGAATGAACCATTCCTGGTCCTCTTCATCCAGCATCTCCTGAAAACAACGCTCCAAGAATTCTTCCTCCCATAATTCCTCTTCTACCTGTGGACCAAACCAAAAACAACGTTAAATACACATGCGAGCTCATTCAACGATTTAATCTGAATGTTGTGCTATTGGGCCACTAGGCAAGGTTTGGAGGCAGGGCTATTTGTTCTGGGCATTTTAATCAGACATCGTTGCATGCTGAAGTAATAAAATATGAAAATGTGCTGGTGAGAGGTAATGGTGAGTAAAATAGAACCTTAGTGGAGTTGGTGGAGAACCCAAGGAGTTAGTGGTGGACTTTAGGAGGAGAGGAACACCCCTGTCCCCTGTCTCCATCAATGGTGTGGATGTGCAGCTTACCAGGGAGTACAAATACGCTGGAGTGTACCTGGAGAGTAAACTGGACTGGTCCAGGAATGCTGGGGAATACAAGAAGGGACAGAGCCAGCTGTACTTTTTGAGAAGGCTCCGCTCCTTCAACGTCTACAGCAAGATGCTACAGATGTTCTACCAATCGGTGGTGGCCAATCTTTGCACATCCTCAATCCTTTCCACTCATCACTTTAATTTCATGTTTCATGTATCTTGTGTTTTATGACTGTTGGCAGATCAATCTCCCTCCTGGGATAAATAAAGTTCTATCGTATTGTATCATTATCATAGATTGATGGCACAGAAGTGGATTTCTAGTCCCCTGTGAGAGCAAACAAATTGAAATGTTTCAATAGAAAACAATTCTCACTATTTGCCAAGTTGTGGACATTTCTGAATAGTTACAGATAACTACTGATTGCAGGTTCAGCACCAAGACACATTTTAAAATGATTTCTGTTAAAAGAGAGAGGGTAATGTTGCTGATTCAGAGAGCTACCTCGAGTGAAAGGCAAATTAAAAGTCATTATATTGTTCTTGATAAGTAACTGGTAGTACAAGAAAATAACTGCAGATGCTGGTACAAATCGAAGGTATTTATTCACAAAATGCTGGAGGAACTCAGCAGGTCAGGCAGTATCTCAGGAGAGAAGGAATGGGTGACGTTTCGGGTCAAGACCCTTCTTCAGACGGATGTCAGGGGGGCGGGACAGAGGAAGGATATAGGTAACTGGGTCGAGTGTCAGGGGTTCCCCCATTTTTTTTAGAAACCTATTTATTCTTAACCCTTACTATATTTTCCCCGAATAACCTTCAAGTACCTATTTACCATGCACTTTTGTGCAAAAATGTGCTGGACATGTGGGGGGATCCACATTGAGCTATCACAATGTTTAGACAGGGACATATAGATAGGATAGATTTAGAGGGGTATGGACCAGAAGCAGGCAGGTGGGACTAGTTTAGACGGGGCACGATGGTTGGCGTGGGCAAGTTGGGCCTGTTTCAACGTTGACTCTGGTTGTACTTTCCACCGATACAAGGCCACACTCTGCAGATGCACAGATCCCACCATCATGGAGATGGCAATACTGCAACCATTTATTGGGATCCACATATAGCGAGTCGGCTTCAGGTAGCAGATTCAAAGGCTATACTCCCCATCTGCCCTGAGCTTTTTGATGCTCCAGCTAGAATAAGACCTACCCCCATGGTCTCCAATGATAAGAGATAAATAGAAACAGTTTAAATAAAAATCTTTAAAAATTAATAAGTTTAAAAGCACTCGGTTCGCATAAATTAATTATAAAAGAATACACTTGTTTTAGTTAACATTTCAATGAAGGTCAGAAGACTATACTAAATGTATTCTGCCTCCTATCAGCTGAGTAAGACTATGAACCACTGCTGGATTCAGTGCAGCATATAAGAGGGACATCATATGGCTCACTATCTGACCTCCAGCACATTCCAGCCAGCAGCATTCAGGCACTGAAGATTAGAACATGCTGACGTGCATCCTACAGCTAACCCACTGATTCTTGACCATACCAATGGGTAAAGATTACAGCGATCCATGCAATATCTCGGGCCTGCTGGGATCACGAGAATATTATTTACGGTGACGACAGTTGGGACTGAGCCAAACTGTGTAAGCCACGTGTAGGTCAATGATGGAAGCAAGCCATAGTAAATGCAAAAAGCACAAATGCTATGCAAACGAGCACAGCCACGCAGATTGTATTGTGTTTATAAAGGTTTAACAGTTCTTTGAGCAGCCTGGTTACTGCAATGTCATGTGCTTTTTGCTCAATCCATTGGTAGCTATTTTGAGATCAAACACTAGCGACAACCTCATCTCCTGCAGACAAAGCAGACAAAAACAATTCAAGGCACAGTGCCCATTTGCCAACAATTTGAATGAGATTCACAGATTTCAAAAATGGTGAAGAGCTTTTAACATGTACAGATCAGGCAGTGATGGAGAAAGTCTTCAGTTCATTTCAGTATAAAGCCTAGGACCTGAAAGAGCATCGAGGGTGATTAATCTGTATGGAGTTTGCATTTCTTCCTGTGACCATGTGGGATTCCACTGGGTGCTCCAATTTTTCCCCAAATCCCAACGGTATGGTAGGTGAATTGGCCACTATTAATTGCCCCTGATGTGTAGGACCAGTCTGGTAGGCTAGACCTGTACAAGTGGGATAGAAACAATTGAGTCCATGTCTATATACTAAAACTCTCGTTTGTTTGTTTGTTCCTGAACTACAGGCAAAACGGTGAATGATAGCACGACAATTATAGGCCCACCTTATTCACTGCTGTCCCTTTGGTGCTAATGGAAGAAGTTTCATTGAAATTGGTGTTATATTTTTTAAGTTGTTCACATTTTAAAATGTAAATCTATCTCCTAGGGAGGGAGGGGGAAAGGAGAGGATAAGGGGGGTTGATGGGGAGGGAGGAAGGGGGCAAAGGGCAGAGGGGAAGGGGGGAGGGGAAGGGGAAGGAGGAGAGGGGAAGGGGAGAGGGAGCGGGGAAGGGGGAGAGGGGAAGGGGGAGAGGGGAAGGGGGAGAGGGGAAGGGGGAGAGGGGAAGGGGGAGAGGGGAAGGGGGAGAGGGGAAGGGGGAGAGGGGAAGGGGGAGAGGGGAAGGGGGAGAGGGGAAGGGGGAGAGGGGAAGGGGGAGAGGGGAAGGGGGAGAGGGGAAGGGGGAGAGGGGAAGGGGGAGAGGGGAAGGGGGAGAGGGGAAGGGGGAGAGGGGAAGGGGGAGAGGGGAAGGGGGAGAGGGGAAGGGGGAGAGGGGAAGGGGGAGAGGGGAAGGGGGAAAGGGGAAGGGGGAAAGGGGGAGAGGGGAAGGGAGGGAGAGGGGGAGAGGGGAGAGGGGAGTGGAGGAGGAGAGGGTGCTGCACCAATGCAGGAGAGGTTTGGGCCCGCTAGGTCTAGTGATATATAAAAACGGAAAATAGAAAATGCTTGAAAAACTAAGCATGCCAGTCATCACCGTTACACTGACGACTGCATCGGGGCTACCTCCTACACCCGTGCAGAACTCATGGACCATTAACTTCACTACCAGTTTCCGTTCTGCACTGAAATTCAAGGACCATCTCCGACACCTCCCTCCCCTTTCTTGATCCCACCATCACTGACAGCTACTATATTGTGGGAGTCAGTAGGATCTACTGACTCTCACAATATCTAGATTACACTTCTTCCTACTCTGCCCTCTTGCAAAGACTCTATCCGCTACTCCCAATTCTTCCCCCTATATACCGCAGCTGCGCCTAAGATGAGGTGCTCCATAACGGGCCATCCGAGATGGCCCCATACTTTATGGAACAGGGATTCCCCACCTATTATACACGAGGTCCTCATGTGTCTCCTCGGTACCCTGCAACTCCACTCTTGCTCCCTCTCCCTCCAGTGGCAACAGGGACAGAATTCCCCTTGTACTCACCTTTCACCCCATCAGCCATTGCATACAACGCACAATCCTCCATCATTTTAGCCACCTCCAACAGGATCACACCATTAGTCACATTTTCCCATCTCCACGCCTTGACACTTTTCGCAGAGACCGTTCTCTCAACTCTCAGGTTATCACATCCCTTCCCACTCAACCCCCCCCCCCCCTTCCCAGGTACCTTCACGAGATGCAATCCTGTTCCTATACCTCTCCCTACACTCTGTCCAAGGACCCAAACAGTCCTTTAAGGTAAGGCAGAGGATCACTTGCAACTCCTCCAACCTCCTACTGGATCCGCTGTTCCTGGTGTGGATTCCTATATATCGGTGAGACCAAGAGCAGACTGGGCGATTGTTTCGCTGAACGCCTTCGATCAGCCTGCCTTGCCCTATGTAATTTCCCAGTTGCCAAACACTTTTGCTTCCCATCCCATTCCCATACTGACCTTTCTTCCCTGGGCCTCCACCATTGTCACAGGAGGGCCAAATGCAAATTGGAGCAACAGTGCCTCATATTTCGCTTAGTCAGCTTACAACTCAGCAGTATGAATAACTAGACAAAGTGGACCCGTTGGGCCCAAACCTCTCCTGCATTGGTGCAACACCCTGTCCTCCCCCCCCTCCCCAATCCCTCTCCCCAATCCCCCTCTCCTCTCCCTTCTCCCCCACTCCCCCTTTCCCTCCCCTCCCCTCCTCCCTTCCCCCTCCCTCCCTTTTAAACTTTAAAAATATAACACCGATTTCAATAAAAACGACTTGCATTATCACTAAAGTGACAATGGTGAATAAGGTGGGCGTAAAATTGTCGTGCTATCGTGTACCGGTTTGGCTGAAGTTCAGTCACAAACAAGATAACAAACGAGAGTTTTAGTATATAGATGATTTCTCCAACTTCAAATACAGGTGCTCCTCAACTTACGATGGGGTTACGTTCCAAGAAACCCATCGCAAACCGAAAATATTGCAAGTCGAAATGCATTTAATACACCTGATCACGTGGCCTGAAGCGAGCTGTGGCTTCGCTACGGGTCGCTGCTGTTTGTACCATCGCAAAGTCGAAGCACGTAAGTCGGGGAGCATCTGTGATCCTTTCATTCCCCCCTCTCTCCGTCCCTCCCCCACCCTCGTCGGCGTACTAGTTTCACTGTTGTCCTGTTGAGTATCACTGTTGGTATAACTTATCACCTAGGATATCACCTATCACTTATCTTAAGGATAGCGGAGTCACGGGGTATGGGGAGAAGGCAGGAACGGGGTACTGATTGAGAATGATCAGCCATGATCACATTGAATGGCGGTGCTGGCTCGAAGGGCCGAATGGCCTCCTCCTACACCTATTGTCTAGCCCACAGCCAACAATGAACCATTGTGGGCTCCACCTTTCCTTGATCATCGTTACTTTTGCATATCTTTCATTAATTTGCTCCATATCTCTCTATATCACAGTCTATATCTCTTGTTTCTCTTTCCCCCGACTGAAGGAGGGTCTCAACTAGAAACGTCACCTATTCCTTTTCTCCAGATAGGATGCCTGACCAGTAATCCCGCTTTGACCTCTTCATAACTGACCTCTTCATAACTGCCCTTTTTACATTTGGTTCTCAAAACATTTATTTATAGACTTTATACGACAAATGTTACGGGGAGAAGGCAGGGAATGGGGTTGAGACGAAAAAATAGATCAGACATGATCGAATGGCAGAGCAGACCCGATGGGCTGAATAGCCTAATTCTGATCCGACATCTTATGATCTTATGCCCAACCTCTCCCAATAGCTCAACCCCCTAGGTCCTGGTAACATCTTCCTAAATCTTCCCTGCACTCTTTCCTGCTTAATGACACCCCTCGTACAGCGACCAAAACTGAACACTGTACTCCAAATGTGACCTCATCAATGTTTTGTACAACATCCTAACCTCCATATTCATTCAATACCCAAAATCACCTTGACCACCCCATCTACCTGTGACACCACTTTCAAGGAACTATATACCTGTACTCCTATGCTCTACAACACTCCACATGGCCCTACCAATCACTATGAAGGTCTTGCCCCGATTTGTTTTCCCAAAATGCAACACCTCATGCTTATCCACATTAAACTCAATTTGCTATTCCTCAGCCCACATGCCGAGCAAATCTAGCCCGCTGTAATTTATGTACGAAATGAACATCCTTTCCTGGTTGTTTTTGCAACTTTAATATTCTCTTCAACTGAGCTGAATTTTAAGGCAAGTAACCAGTCTATAATAAAAATCATTTATTCCTATTTCTACTTCTGCAATTCTATTTATTTCTGCTTCTGGCATATAGACACCCAGTTTGCAGAATACCTCAGTTTATACTGCGAGTTTGTCCCCAACCTTCTCGATACCTGTCACTTTAAATGCACATCATCGTGTCATACAGTACGGAAACAGACTGTTTGGCCCAAATCGCCTATGCCGACAAAGTGCTCATCTACGTCAGTTCCACTTGCCAGCGTTTGACCCATATCCCTGCAAATCTTTCCTATCCTTGTACCTATCCAAAACCCCTTTAAATGTGTTATTGTATCTGCTGCAACCACTTACTCATGGAGTCTTACAGCCTGGAAACAGGCCCTTCGGCCCAACTTGCCCACACTGGCCAACATGTCCCATCTACATTAGTCCCACCTGCCTGCGTTTGGCACATATCTCTCTAAACCAGTCCTGTCCATGTACCTGTCTAAATGCTTCTTAAAGGCTGCAGTAGTCCCTGCCTCAACTACCTCCGGCAGCTTGTTCCATACACCCACCACCCTTTGTGTGAAAAGGTTACCCCTCATCTTTCCCCTCCCCTCAACTTAAACCTATGTCCTCTGGTTCTCAATTCCCCTACTCTGGGCGAGAGACTCTGTGCGTCTACCCGATCTATTCCTCTCATGATTTTGTGCAACTCTATAAAATCACCCCTCACATCCTCTTGCACTCCAAGAAAAAGAGTTCTAGCCTGCTCAACCTCGCCCTATAGCTCAGGCCCTCAAGTCCTGGCAACATCCTCATAGCTGTGGCAGCTTTTTCCAACCCCCATTCTAACCTTGATGTTGGACCTCATCTGAGCAGCATCTCCAGCATTATTGGGTAATAAGCTCATACGTATTCTCCTATTCATATCTTCCTAAAACATAGATTTTGTTTTCACTATCCGCTGCCACACATTTTTTAGTCAGTTTATCATTACGTGCTATTCAATCACTTATGTCCTTGACCCTATGATGCAGCTTTCCTCTCCTTCACTCAGCAACTTAAACTTTGGTTTACTTCCAGATATCTCCCATTTCTGATGACGCGATATCTGAAATGTTATTCTGTCTTTTGTGTCCAGAATATAGATATTTCCAGCGCTTTCTGTTTTATTCCCATCTTAGCCCTGTATTTTGTCTTTTAATTTCTTGTCTCTACTTTAGAGGGGCAAATTTTAAAAGTAATGTGTAAGACAAGTTTTATTTTACACGCAGAGAGTGGTGGGTGTCTGGAACACGCTGCCAGAGGTGGTGATGGAGGCAGATACGATAATGGTATTTAAGAAGCTATTAGATAGGCACATGGATATTCAGGGAATGGAGGGATGTGGATCATGTGCAGGCAGAGGAGATTAGTTTAACTTAGCATCATGTTCAGCCAGACAGAGTGGGCCAAAAAGGGCCTGTTCATATGCTGCTGTTCTACGTTCTATTTCAAATACTATTTCACAAAATCTATCCAGAACAACCAAATATAACCTTCACTTCTCCCTTTCCCATCGTTGCAGCCCAGGAGCACAAACAATACTGTGCAAATTAAACAAAGAGGCGACATTTAATCGCTTGATGAACTGATCAGCACAAAGGAGATGTCACAAAAAGACAAACACTGGGAAAAGCAGTTATACAGCTGCGTTTGGAACCTGTACCTGGTTCAAAACATCACCATAGGCATTTTCCAAATCACTTTATATCTTAACACGTCTTGAAAATGATACAAAAAAATAATAATTTAATGGTGACTATGTAAATTCAATGACGAAGATAGAATACTCTCTGACTGAAAAGGTTTTTCCTCATCTCTGTTCTAAATGGCCTACCCCTTATTCTTAAACTGTGGCCCCTGGTTCTGGACTCCCCCAACATTGGGAACATGTTTCCTGCCTCTAACGTGTCCAACCCCTTAATAATCTAATATGTTTCAATAAGATCCCCTCTCATCCTTCTAAATTCCAGTGTATACAAGCCTAGTCGCTCCAGTCTTTAAACATACGACAGTCCCGCCATTCCGGGAATTAACCTAGTAAACCTACGGTGCACGCCCCTCATCTTTTCTCCCCGTATTGCATTTTTAGTTATCTTTTGTTGCTCTTTAAAAGAGTCCCAATACTCCGGCTTCCCACTCTTTGCTATGTTATACTTATTCTCTTTTATTTTTATGCTGTCCTTGACTTCCCTTGTCAGCCACGGGTGCCTCTTACTCCCCTTAGAATCTTTCCTCCTCTTTGGGATGAATTGATCCTGCAACCTTTGCATTATTCCCAGGAATACCTGCCATTGCTGTTCCACCATCTTCCCTGCTGGGGTCTCCTTCCAGTCAAATCTGGCCAGCTCCTGCCTCATGCCTTTGTTATAGTGTAATACTGACACTTCCGATTTTCGCTTCTCCCTCCCAATTTGTAGATTAAAACTTATCATATTATGATCACTGCCTCGTAATGGCTCTTTTTCCTTGATTTCCCTTATCAAATCAGGTTCATTACTCAACACTAAATCCAGAATTGCACTCTCCCTGGTTTGCTCCAGTACAAGCTTTTCTCAGAATCCATCTCGGAGGCACTCCACAAACTCCCTTTCCTGGGGTCCAGTACCAACCTGATTTTCCCAGTCTATCTGCATGTTGAAATCTCTCATAACCACCGTAGCATTACATTTTCGACATGCCAGTTTTAGCTCTTGATTCAACTTGCACCCTATGTCGAGGCTACTGTTTGGGGGCCTGTAGATAACTCCCATTAGGGTCTTTTTACCCGTACAATTTCTCATTTCTATCCATACTGATTCTACATCTCCTGATTCTATGTCACCCCTTGCAAAGGAGTGAATATCATTCCTTACCAACAGAGCAACCCCACCCCTTCTGCCCACCTGTCTGTCTTTTCGATAGGTTGTATACCCCTGAATATTCAGTTCCCAGCCCTGGTCCTCTTGTAGCCATGTTTCTGTAATTCCCACAACGTCATACTTGCCAATGTCTAACTGAGCCTCAAGCTCATCCACTTTATTTTTTATACTTCGCGCATTTAAATACAGCACTTTAACTTCGGTATTCACCTCCCCTCTCACACCGGTGGTCACCATTGGCCCTGACCTTACTCTCTTATCCCATCTAGAACTTTCCTTCCCATTTATTCTAGAGTCCTTTGTAATCTTATTCTATGTTCTACCTATGGGTCTAAGTCCATTGTTCCCTGAAAATGGCAACGCAGGTCTACACAATGAAGGCTGCACATGGTAAACTTGGGTTCATAGGTTGGAGCAAAGAATAAAAGAATTGGGATGTGTTGCATTTTTACAAAACACTGCTTAGGCTGCACATGGAAATATTTACTGAGGACGCTGTGGGAAGTTAGAGGGGAAATTACAGATGCCCTGGCTGAGATTTATGTCATCATTAAGGACGGGTGAGGTGCTGGAAGACCGGAGGGTGGCAAGTGTTGTGCCTTTAGACACAAAGGGCAGCAGGGAACAGCCTGGGAACTACAGGCCAGTGAGTCTAACATCTGTGGTGGGAAAGTTACCAAAGAGTATTTTAAGGGATAGGATATACATGCGTTTAGAGGAACAAGGACTGATTAGAGAGAGTCAGCATGGTTTTGTACATGGTAGATCGTGTCATACAAATCCAATTAAGTTTTTGAAGATATGACCAAAAACGTTGATGCGGGCAGAGCTGTAGATGTTGTATGGGCTGGCTGCTCTGAAATAGCTAATGGCTATTAACTTTGCAAGATGGGATGCTTGACCATAATAAAATGGTAGAATGAATAAAAAGCCTGAACTTTGGGTCCTGAATTGCTGATGTTTGCAAAATTGCACCAGGCAGGATGCAACAATGTGATTCCTAAAGCTTGTATGCCAGGCTCTGATAGTATATCCTGTTTTGCCTGGGAAGAATTTCTAGGAAAGACGATGGACAATGCTCTCGCTAAGATTAGGATGTGGTTAACTGTTGACTACTTGTGGGAGTGGGACTACTTGTGAGACCTTCTGTGGTATGATAAGGATCCTTACCTTCGACTAATTACTTATTGTGTGGAATATTTTATGACTGTAGGGTGACAAAAGTATATTGTGTTTGATACAATTTGTGATTGATTTGAAGGAAATGTTGTGTTAAACATTCTTGCAGCAAATTCTGTATAAAAATAGTGCGAAAATGCTGTATCTTTGAGTGGAAGCACGGGAAGTGCTGAGTATGGTCATACACCCTTAGCACTGGTCTCCCCACTCCCGTCTGACGATAGGGTCTCGACCCGAAACGTTACCCATTCCATCTCTCCTGAGATGCTGCCTGACCTGCTGAGTTATTCCAGCATTTTGTGAATAAATACCTTCAATTTGTACTAGCATCTGCAGTTATTTTCTTATAATTAAAGCTTTGCTTGGTTTACCTTTAACCGTTTGTGTTGTTGTCTGTTTTAAGAAACGAACTTTAACAGCTCTGGATGGTTAGGCTACATGGGATGCAAAGAAAGCTAGCCAACTGGTTAGAAAATTGGCTACATAGAAGGAAATAGAAGGCGATGGTGAAAGGTTGCCTTTCGGACTGGAAGCTGTGACTAGTAGTGTGGTGTGGGTGTAGTGCAGGGCCCATTGCTGTTGTCATCTATATCAATGATTTGGATGAGAACGTACAAGACATGATTAGCAAGTTTGTAGATGACACAAAAGTGGGTGGTATTGTAGATAGCGAAAATGGTTGTCAAAAATTGTAGCAGGATCTTGATCAACCGGGCAGGTGGGCTGAGGAATCGTTGATTACATTTAATTCAGAGAATTAAGAGGTGTTACATTTTGGGAAGTCAAACCAAGGCAGGATCTACACAATGAATGGCAGAGCTTTGGGAAGTGTTGTAGAGCAGAGGGATCTAGGATTGCAGGCAGGTACATAGTTCCTGAAAGTGGCATCTTTTGTTTCTACTTATTTTATTGTACTGATTTTTTGTTTTAATCAAATTCAGAAGAGGCCACAGCTGACAAATGCAATCATAGTTTGATTTCAGTAGTGTGGGAGATGTTTTCCAAATATATTCAAAATCCAGTGAAAGGTTTTCCCTCCTTAATGTGGGATGTTAAGTTTGCAACTCCAAAAATATTCCACACTTTATGGGCTGACCATGGGTGATTAATTAACGATGGATCAATCGGAACATTCAAACAGCAAGTTACGTTTATATAGCACCTCAAGAAGCCTTATCAAAAAGTACAAGGACTCTTTGGTAATGCAATTGTCTGTTTCTACCAAAACGTACGGCACTGAAGTACGTAGGAAGGTTAGGACGCGAACAAAAGCTTGGCTCAGCATTTACATCTTTGGGATTATCTCAGGAGGGAGAAGTGGAGGCCCAACGATTCAGAGCTCAAGGATGAAGTTGCTGAAGCTCCAGCAGTCATGGGGAAAATGAAAATAAACTGATTATCAAGAAGCTGGGATTGAAAGAGCCCAAGAGTTTGAATACAGGCATGAGAGTTTGAAAAAGAACCATTGCCAGACTGAGGATCAATGTAGGTTACAGGAAGACAGCAAATTAGTACATTATTACAAAACACCAGCTTCACTCATTTAAATGAAAAATTTCCAATAAAGTATCATTGTCAATATGTTAAAAAATGCCAAAAACAGTGCTATTACAATCCTATTCTCAAGAAGCATCGCAGGGAGCAAGTGACATTGATTTGCACTTATTTTTAGCCCTGAATGTTATCCCAGGAAGTGGACAACTGGCAAGATAAAATCTATACTTTTAAGAATATGGAATTTGAGAAATACAAGATGGTGTCGAAAACGTGGTGCCATTTTCTATACCATCTTAGAAATCTACTATTCTTACAATACAATTGTTGCATTCTTATATTATAAGCATTATTGTGCCAGTGATCCATATCTATGTTACTACTGCATTTCATAAAGGCCACCATCGTATCTGCTTCCACCAACATCCCCGGAAGCACATTGCAGCCACACACCACTCTCCATGTAAAAATCTTGTTCTGCACATCTCCTGTAAACTTTTCCCCTCCGACTTCAAAGTTGTGGTATGGACCAAATGCAGGCAAATGGGACTAGCTTAGAAGGACAACTTGGCCAAAAGATCTTGTTTCCTTGCTGTAGCTCTATAACTCTGTGCCCTAGTCTTTGACAATTCCACACAGGAAAAATATTCTATTAGGTCTCCCCTCGGTCTCTGGCGCTCAATATACACCGATCAGCCAAAACATTATGACCACTGAAAGGCGGTCACTGAAAGTGAATAACATTGATTATTTTGTTACAATAGCACCTAGGATATATTAGGCAGTAGGTGAACAGTCAATTCTTGAAGTTGGTGTGTTGGACCCCTCTCACCCTGGCCACAAACTCTTCGAAGCACTTCCCTCTGGAAGGCGACTCCGGACTGTCAAAGCAGCCACAGCCAGACATAAAAACAGCTTTTTTCCACGAGTGATAGTTCTACTCAATAACCAAAGTCTGTTGTCTCTTTTTTGCTCTGGTATATTTTCACCCACATGTTTAGACCGTAATGTTGTATCCTTATTGTTTTGACGTGGTTATGCTTTATTCATAATTGTTAACTGTATGTTTGTGTTGTCATTTGTGAGCGGAACACCAAGGCACATTCCTTGTATATGCATACTTGGCCAATAAACTTATTCATTCATTTATTCATTGGATGCAGGAGAAATGGGCAGGAGTAAAGACCTGAGCGACTTTGACAAGGGCCAAATTATTATGGCTAGACGATTGGGTCAGAGCATATCTGAGAGGGCAAGGCTTGTGGGGTTTTTCCCCCCCTTCAGCAGTGGTGAGTACCTACCGACAGTGGTCCGAGGAGGGACACACCACAAACCGGCGACAGGGTGTTGGGCGCCCAAGGCTCATCGATGCACGAGGGCAACAAAGGCTATCCCGTGTGGTCTGAACCGACAGAAGGTCGACTGTGGCACAAGTCACAGAAAATTTTAATGGTGGTCATGGGAGGAATGTGTCACAATAGACAGTGCATCGCACCCTGCTGCGTATGGGGCTGTACACGGAGGACCAACAGCATATTAGGCAGGTGGTCATAATGTTTTGGCTCATCAGGTCATAATGTTTTGGCTGATCGGTGTATGACACGGGCTAGCCACGTGGATAATATTCAAATCGCAATCTACATGGACATCCACACAGACATTTTACACTTTGGAAGACGATAAACATCACTGCTTTTCATCTGTTCACTGATAGCCATTAGTCAACAGAAAAGTTGTGTGACACAAGCAAATCCGCTGATACAGTATGATTCATTGCACAGAACATTATCTTTTTACAAGGTTAAGAGTTTAAAACAAGACCTAGTTTTCAAAAAGAAACATCAATGTGCTTTGCATACAAAGTATTTATATAGCTTTGTTTTAATATTGCATTTGGAAAGTTAATTAATTTAAAAAAAATCAACATGGGACAACTATTACGTTTCTTACATTCAACGTTCTCTCCAGAATAGCATTCCATTTCCCCCAAATCAATCAGCAGCTACTTAGAAATAAAGTTTGTGTTGGGTTAACATTATCCTGTGCTACCTGAAATTGCTAAGTAATTCACTTCCAAAACTTGCATAGCATACACTAAACACAGTGCTATAGTAAGACAACGGGCCAGATAGCATCTGTGGAGGGAATGGATAGGCGCAGTTTTAAGTCAAGACTCTTCTGCAGACCCACAACATAGACTGTCTATTCCCTCCACAGATGCTGCCTTGTCCTGCTGTGTTTTGCTCAAGATTCTAGCGTCCGAAATTTACTAAATCTACTATTAAAACATAATGGCACACAAATGTTTTTCAGGGAACGCACAATCCAATCAAGCCAATATAAGATCTGACCGCAAGACCGTAATTTCACTTTTAAATATAAATTTTAGGTTTTTTCCTGATTGGTTGGTATAAAATTAAATTTCTAATTTTTCTCTGCTAGCCTAGCCTCTCACCAAAGGGAGATTTTAGAGATACAGCTTGGAAACGGACCCCGAGTCCCACAGAGTCTGCACTGGCCAGCAATCACTGCACACTAACACTATCTTACACCCGAGGGAAACTGGAGGTATTGGAGGTAGAGTACTGACATGGATAGAAAATTGGTTGACAGACAGAAAGCAAAGAGTGGGGATAAATGGGTCCCTTTGAGAATGGCAGGCAGTAACTAGTGGGGTACCATTAGCAAATTTGCAGATGATACAAAGCTGGGTGGTAGTGTGAACTGTGAGGAAGATGCTATGAGGTTGCAGGGTGACTTGGACAGGTTGTGTGAGTGGCAGATGCAGTTTAATGTGGATAAATGTGAGGTTATCCACTTTGGTGGTAAGAATAGGAAGGCAGATTATTATCTGAATGGTGTCAAGATAGGAAAAGGGGACAGACAACGAGATCTGGGTGTCCTGGTGCATCAGTCACTGAAAAGAAGCATGCAGGTAAAGCAGGCAGTGAAGAGAGCCAATGGGATGTTAGCCTTCATAACAAGAGGAGTTGAGTATAGGAGCAAAGAGGTCCTTCTGCAGTTGTACAGGGCCCTAGTGAGACAGCACCTGGAGTACTGTGTGCAGTTTTGGTCTCCAAATTTGAGGAAGGATATTCTTGCTATTGAGGGCGTGCAGCGTAGGTTCACTAGCTTAATTCCCGGAATTGCGGGACTGTCGTATGTTGAAAGACTGGAGCGACTAGGCTTGTGTACACTGGAATTTAGAAGGATGAGAGGGGATCTTATCGAAACATATAAGATTAGTAAGGGGTTGGACACGTTAGAGGCAGGAAACATGTTCCCAATGTTGGGGGGTCCAGAACCAGGGGCCACAGTTTAAGAATAAGGGGTAGGCCATTTAGAACGGAGATGAGGAAAAACTTTTTCAGTCAGAGTTGTAAATCTGTGGAATTCTCTGCCTCAGAAGGCAGTGGAGGCCAATTCTCTGAATGCATTCAAGAGAGAGTTAGATAGAGATTAAGAATAGCAGAGTCAGGGGGTATGGGGAGAAGGCAGGAACGGGGAACTGAGAATGATCAGCCATGATCACATTGAATGGTGGTGCTGGCTCGAAGGGCCGAATGGCCTACTCCTGCACCTATTGTCTATTGAAATTCACCATTCTTTTACCGGAGCCCATTAACCTACAAACCTATGGTTGATTTAAAAGTTTGTAGATGACACAAAAGTGGATGGAATTGTAGATAGCGAAGATGGTTGTCAAAAATTACAGTAGAATCTTGATCGGTTGGGCAGGTGGGCTGAGGAATGGTTGGTGGAAATTAATAGAGTAATGTCAGGAGTTGCATTTTTGGAGCACTAACATGGGCAGAACCCACACAGTAAACAGTAGGGCTCTGGGGGGTGTTGTAGAGCAGAAGGATCCAGGAGTTCAGGTACATAGTTTGTTGAAAGTGGCATCTCAGGTAGATAGGGTGGTCAATTTGGAACATTGGCCTTCATCAGTCAGAGCATTGAATATAGAAGTTAGGAGGTCATGTTGCAGTTGTACAAGATGTTGGTGAGGCTGCATCTAGAGTATTGTGTTTTCAATTTTGGGATCCATGTTACAGGAAAGATGCTGTCAAGCTGGAAAGGGCGCTGAGAAGATTTATGAGGATGTTGCCAGGACTAGAGGGCCTGAGTTAGGGAGCGAGGTTGAGCAGGCTAGGATTCTATTCCTTGGAGCCCAGGAGGATGAGGGATGATCTTAGAAGTGTAAAAAATCACGAGAGGAATAGATTGGGTTGACACACAGTCTCTTGGCCAGAATAGGGGAATCGAGGAGTAGAGGACATAGGTTCAATGTGAGGGGGGAGAAGATTTAATAGGAACCAGAGGGATGACACACAAAGGACAGTGAGTACAAGGAATGAGCTGCTGGAGGTGGCAGTTGAGGCAGGTACTATTGTAACGTTTAAGATTTTTTTTGACAGGTTCAGGGACAGGACAGGTTTAGAGGGATATGGACCCAAACACAGGCAGGTGGAACTAGTGTAGATGGGACAGGTTAGCCTGTGTGGGCAAGTTGGGCCAAAGGGCCCCGTTTACGCGCTATATGACCCGGTGGAAGCTCATGCGGTCACAGGGAGAACATACAAACTCCATACAGACAGCACCCGTAGTCAGGTCGAACCAGGTTCTCTGGCGCTATAAGGCAGCATCTCTACCGCTACACCACTGTGCCGTCCCAGGCTTATCAATTATACATTCTGACAAATAGACCAAAATCTGATAGTAGCAAGAACTTTGCTTCACTCACATAAGTTACAAAATACTATTGGAATACTGGCCAAGCATTCTTTGAAGTTCCCTGCAATGACTAAAAGCCATAAACAACTCAATCGGGAATAACTGAAGGACCAATGTATCGAGTGAACTGAAGATTATGTGGATATTAATAGCAATGTTTGACCCTTTTGTACAGATACGATGAACAGCAGACCAAATATAGAGAATCAACGTGCAGTGGGGTTTGGCTGAAAGGAGGATTGAATTATGACTCCATCTATCAGACATATCTGAGGACACTGTGGGAAGCTAGGGAATAAATTGCAGGCTCCCTGGCTGAGATGAGAATCATGCTTAGGTATGGATGAGGTACCAGAAGATGGGTGGCTAATGTGTCTCTATTTAGGCAAGTTAGTAGAGGGTATTATGAGAGGTTAAGATAGATGAATTTGGAGGCGATTCGAACTAGCATGGTTTTGTTTGTGGGACATCTTTGCTTACAAATCTAATTTTTTTTGAAGATGAGGGCAAAGCCATAGACATTATCTACATAGACTTCAGCCAGGCTTTGATAAGGTTCCACATGGTAGATTGCTCTGGAAAGTTTGATTGCATGGGGTCCAGGGAGAGCTAGCCGACTGAATAGAAAATTGGCTTAATGGAAGGAAGAAGAGGATGATAGTGGAAGATAGACACAAAATGCTGGAGTAACCCCGTGACAGGCAGCATCTCTGGGGAGAAGGAATGGGTGACGTTTCGGATCGAGACCCTTCTTCAGACTGAAGTCTGAATCAGATCAGATCAGTCTGAAGAAGGGTCTCAACCCGAAACGTCACCCATTCCTTCTCTCCAGAGATGCTACTTGTCCCGCTGAGTTACTCCAGCATTTTGTATCTATCTTCGTTTTAAACCAGCATCTGCAGTTCCTTTCTACACATGATGGTGGAAGGTTATTTTTCAGACTGGATGCCTGTGACCTCAGGAATTTGTGCCGGACCCATTGTCATTTGTGGTTTATATCAACGATTTGTACGGGTCATAGAGTGATAGTGTTGAAACAGGCCCTTCGGCCTAACTTGCCCACACCGCCCAACATGTCCCAGCCACATGAGTCTCACCTGCCTGCCTTTGTTCCATATCCATCCAAACCTGGATGTTTGAATGTATGAGAATGTATAAGATATGATTAGAAAGTTTGCAGTGGTATTATAGATAATGAAAATGGTTATCAAAAATTACAACAGGATCTTGATCAGCTGGGCAAGTGGGCTGAGGAATGGTTAATAGATTAAATGCAGATGTGCAAATGTTGAATTTTGGGAAGTCATACCAGAGTAGGATCTTCACAGTGAATGGAGAGCTCTATGGAGCGCTGAAGAGCAGAGGGATCTAGCAGTGCAGGTACATAGATCAATGAAGTGGTGCCATAGGGTAGATTGGATTGCGAAAGAGGCTTTTGGCACATTGGCCTTCATCAGTCAGGGTACTGAGTATAGAAATTGAGATGTTATCTTACAGTTGTACAAGACATTGGTGAGCCCACATTTGGAGTATTGTGTTCAATTTTGGTCATCCTGTGAAACGATTGTCCAGTCTATGTTTAGTCTCGCCGATGTGTAAGAGTCCACTTGGCAAACGTTTCGCTGAACACCTTCGCTCAGTCCGCCTGAACCTACCTGATCTCCCGGTTGCTAAACACTTTAATTCTCCGTCCCATTCCCACACTGACCTTTCTGTCCTAGGTCTCCTCCATTGTCAGAGGGAGGCTAAACGCAAATTGGAGGAACAGCATCTCATATTTTGCTTGGGCCGTGGTATGAATATTGATTTATCTAACTTCAAGTAACCCCAGCATTCCCTCTCTCTATCCTTTCCCCACCCAAGTTGCACCAGCTTCTCATTTTCACCTAACAAACAGCTAACAATGGCCTGTTTCCTTTATCATCATTACTTTTTTGCATATCTTTCATTCATTGCTCTTTATCTCTCTACATCATTGTCCATACCTTGTTTCCCTTTCCCGTGACTTTCAGTCTGAAGAAAGGTCTCGACCCGAAACGTCACCCATTCTTTCTCTCCAGAAATGCTGCCTGTCCTGCTGAGTGACTCCAGCTTTTTGTGCCAGAGCAGGTAGTTGAGGCAGGACGTTTGACAGGTACATAGATAGAACAAGTCTAGAGGGATAGGGGCCAAATGCAGGCAGATGGCTCTAGTGTAGATAGGGCAAATTGGGACAAATGGCCTGTTTTCATACTGTATGACTATCATCTTTATGGCGTTTCTCACTTCAAATCTGGTTCTAATTAAGCCCATTAAGTTCTTTGTTTTTGTCTCGTGTACAGAGATATAGTGAAGAGTTCACATGCTATCCAGTAAAAAAAAAACTATACTCAAATCTAATCAAGCCATCCACATTGCAAAGCCAAAAGATGGGAATAAAAGGACGGAAGTTGGGAATAAGACAAAAGAGTTAAGAATAAAAGGATAGCTTCATTTGTACCTCTGGATAATAAAGAAACAGTAACAGACCACGGGGGAAGTAAGGGGTGTCCGTCTTTGTCAAATTCCACTATAACCAAGTTAGGGTCCCCCCCCCCCACATGACATCATTGCCTGGGCACTGGGTCAGAATCCTGGAGCCCAGTGACTGATAACCCAGAGAGACCTCCCTCAGCCCAGCGGCCCGAGGAGGTCGCCCGGCACCACCTTGTCCAGCACAGCTGGGAAATGGCAATCCCTACTGCCCCCGCTACTGATTCCCATATTCTGAGATTGAGAGCAAAATGGGAGGTCTGGGGCATTGGGGTGACAGGGTGAGGAAGCTCTGTCCTAATCTAAGTGCGAATCCCACGACCAACAGGAGGAAACTACATCGACCTTAAACGTCTCTCCTTCCAAAAACACTAACCTGCGGAGTGTACAAAGTTCTTTTTAACAGCTAAAAATGTATTTTTGTTACCGCAAGCTAAAAATACTGAAAGGCTATTTGGTACATTGTTTAATAGTTAAGTGTCGATCGAAGCAATTGCCTGATCAGTGGCCTGTCAGTTTCAGCGGCCTCTGCAATGTAACTAGCAGGCTGTGTTCTTAAGGAGAGAGCACACTATAACCAAAATCAGAGGCAGGCCATTCGGTCACATCGTCTCTGCTGAACACGATGCCAAGATAAACTAATCTCATCTGCTTGCAGACGATTCGTATCCCTGCATATCCACGTGCGTCTCTAAAAGCCTCTTACACACTATTATCGTATCTGATAATAGACCTTCAGATAGGCACATGGATACGCAGGGAAAGGATCACATGCAGGCAGAGGAGATCAGTTTAACTTGACATTATGTTGGGCATTGTGAGCTGAAAGGCCTGTGCTGTGCTGTTCTACGTTGAAAGGATGTATGTACCATCTAGATACTAAAACTCTCGTTTGTTTGTTTGTGTCTGAACTACAGCCAAAACTGTACACGATAGCACGATAATTTTATGCCCACCTTACTCACCGTCGTCCCTTTGATACTAATGGAAGACGTTTCATTGAAATTGGTGTTATATTTTTTAAGTTATTCACATTTTGAAGTTTAAATCTATCTCCCAGGGAGGGACGGAAGGTGGGGTGGAGGATAAGGGGGGATGGAGTGGGGGGGGGGGGAGGGAAGGGAAGGGGGGGGGGAGGGGAGGGGGAGGAGGAGAGGTTGCTGCACCAATGCAGGAGAGGTTTGGGCCCAACGGCTCCACTTGGTCTCGTTACTACAAAAACTGCGGCAACACAAATGCCAAGAGACCTTTACAAAAAGAGCATGGAACTTGGAAAGCTGACAATTAACTCGTTTGCCAATGAAATCACAATGGTGGACAAAAAAGACTAAAGTAGGGGTTTGGTTTACGTCTGCTGCAATTATCACACCAAATAACTCATCATCCGAGGGCCACACTAGTCTAGTTTTGATCTGAGCAATTTCCTGGCAATGTGTTATATTTACCACTTAAGTCTTATCAAATCTGCACAACACTTTGAGGTGTAATCAAGTCTGCAGTAGGCTATTTATATCAGCCACAGCCTGATGGGTTCAACATCAAAACTAATCAATAAAAACATTACAATAACATAAATGCACATTGTCCTGACGTAAGCCACATTAAATGTGCTTGGCAATCTAACATTCTTACCTTTTGCCTCATCATATTAAACACGGTCTGTACATTTTCTTCCATTGCAAGTATTAATTCAAGCAATACCACATGTGAACACGAAGGCATCACAAAATGCTGGAGCAACTCAGGTCAGGCAACATCTTGGAGAGAAGGAATGGGTGACATTTCGGGTCGAGACGCTTCTTCAGACTGATGTTAGCGGGGAGGGACAAAGAAAGGATATAGGTAGAGACAGGAAGACAGTGGGAAAACCAGGAAGGAGGAGGGGAAGAGAGGGACAGAGGAACTATCTAAAGTTAGAGAAGTCAACGTTCATACCGCCGGGCTGTAAGCTGCCCAAGCGAAATACGAGGTGCTATTCCTCCAATTTCCAGTGGGCCTCACTATGACACTGGAGGAGGCCCATGACAGAAAGGTCAGACTGGTAGTAGGAGGGGGAGTTGAAGTGCTCAGCCACCAGGAGATAACATAACATAACATAACATAACAACACTTTATTGTCACTCGGCACAACACCGAGCGAAATTTCAGCAGTCACACAAAATACAGCAAAAAGAAAAGAACACAGGACACCCGACCCCAACACAAACATCCATCACAGTGACTCCAAACACCCCCTCACTGTGATGGAGGCAACAAAACTTCCCCTCTCTTCCCCCCGCACCCACGGACAGGCAGCTCGACCCCTACCGAGGCAAACGACACGCACAGCCCCCGCAAGGGGATGGAAGGCCCCCCGGCCGAGCCGCCCCGGGCACCGAAACGTCCCGCGGCCACACCGGGCGATGTTAAGTCCAACGGCCGAGCCGCACCGGGCACTGAAACGTCCCGCGGCCGAACAGCGCTGACGATGTTAAGTCCAGCGGCCAAGCCGCGCCGGGCACTGAAACGTCCCGCGGCCACACCGGGCGATGTTAAGTCCAGCGGCCAAGCCGCACCGGGCATTGAAACGTCCCGCGGCCGAGCCGCACCGGGCACTGAAACGTCCCGCGGCCACACCGGGCACTGAAACGTCCCGCGGCCACACCGGGTGATGTTAAGTCCAGCGGCCGAGCCGCACCGGGCACTGAAACGTCCCGCGGCCGAGCCGCACCGGGCACTGAAACGTCCCGCGGCCGCACCGGGCGATGTTAAGTCCAGCGGCCGAGCCGCACCGGGCACTGAAACGTCCCGCGGCCGAGCTGCGCCGGCAATGTTAAGGCCCGCAGCCGAGCCGCACCGGGCACTGAAACGTCCCGCAGCCGAGCTGCGCCGGCAATGTTAAGGCCCGCAGCCGAGCCGCACCGGGCACTGAAACGTCCCGCAGCCGAGCTGCGCCGGCAATGTTAAGGCCCGCAGCCGAGCCGCGCCCCGGGGAAGAGACCTAATAAAATAAAGGTTTCCCCCCGCCCCACCCCCCCACCCCACCCCACACCCCCACCACACACCCCCACCACACATACACAGCCAAAAACAGAAACAAAAACCATCCCAACACCGACACAAACAAAAAAAAAGAAAAAAAAGACAACAGACTGCCAGAGAGCCGCAGCCGTTAGGCGCAGCCAACTCCTCCCAGGTGGGTTTCAGGAGGAGTTGGTTAAGGCAGACTGAGCGTAGGTGTTGAGCGAAACAATCGCCGAGCCTGTGTTTGGTCTCGCTGATGAAGAGAAGTTGACATCTGGAACAGCAGATACAATAGATGAGGTTGGAGGAGGTGCAGGTAAAACACCTCATCCTGGGCGCAGATGCGGCGTAGATGGAGGAATTGGGAGTAGGGGATAGACTTTTTGCAGGAGACAGGGTGGGAAGAACTGTAGTCCAGATAGCTGTGGGAGTCAGTGGGTTTGTAGTAGATGTCAGTCACTAGTCTGCCTCCTGTGATGGAGATGGTGAGGTCCAGAAACGGTAGGGAGATGTCGGAGATGGTCCAAGTATATTTAAGAGTAGGATGGAAATTAGTGGTGAAATGTATGAAGTCAGTGAGTTTTGCATGGGTACAAGAGGTAGCACCAATGCAGTCGTCAATGTAGCAGAGGTAAAGTTTGGGGATGGGGCCAGTGTATGTCTGGAACAGGGATTGTTCGACGTACCCGACAAAGAGGCAGGCATAGCTAGGGCGCATGCGAGTGCCCATAGCTACGCATCGGGTTTGGAGGAAGTGGGAGGAGTCAAAGGAGAAGTTGTTGAGGGTAAGAAACAGCTCTGCTAGGCGGAGGAGAGTGTTAGTAGATGGAGATTGGCTGGTTCTACCTTGGCTGGTCGAGGAAGAAACACAAGACCATCCTTGTGGGGGATGGAGGTGTAGAGTGACTGGACATCCATGGTAAAGATGAGGAAGTGGGGGCCTGGAAACCAGAAGTTATTGAGGAGACGGAGAGCGTGTGAGGTGTCGTGGACATAGGTGGGGAGGGATTTACCACATGTGAACACAGCTTGTTTGAGTTATGCAACAGCCCAGGTCTTAATATTTGACAAAATAACAATTTTTGGCGACTTTCAATATTAAAAATGCATTCCGGGATTTTTATTTATTTATTTTTTCGGTATTACATAACACTCATAAATTCATGTGATTGGAGCAGAATTAGGCCATTCGGGCCATCAAGTCTGCTCTGCCATTCAATCATGGCTGATCTATCTCTCCCTAACCCCATTCTCCTGCCTTCTCCCCATAACCCCTGACTCCCATACTAATCAAGAATCTATCTATCTCCACCGTAAAAATATCCATTGACTTGGCCTACATCACCGTCTGTGGCAATAAATTCCAGAGATTCAACACCCTCTGATTAACAAAATTCCTCCTCATCTCCTTCCTAAAAGAACGCCGGGTGACTTAGAGGGAGCACCATACCGTCCCTGATGCCCACGCGACCCCTCAAAGTGCCATCAGATTACCAAAGATGTGCGATCATTCTCTCTGGCATGTCCGACCTTCGATCTCTGACCCTCCCTCCCCCCTCCGAATGTTCGTGCCTGGCATATGAGGAGGTGCCCCTTCTCTGGGCGACCCCCCCTCCTCTTCCTCTGTGTCGCCAGGCACGAGGGCACCCCACCCTCGCTGTGGGTCCGGCCTTACAGCGGGAGCGGTGGTCTCCTGCACGCCCGCCAAGATTACGGACCTTTCCCCACCCAGATCGAAGGTCGGCATTGGTCGCCGAGAGGTCACACTCGCCTTTGACTCATCACGTGGCCTCTCCTCCTCCCCCCATCCCCTCCCTCTCTCTCTCTCTCCCCCGCCTTCCCCCACCATTCTTCTTCTGAATTAATAATTAATCATTGACAATATACTCATTGAAACAATTATAGACACTAAATGCTGGAGTAACTCAGAAACGAGAACAGACCAGAAACGTCACCCCTTTCTTCTATCCAGAAATGCTGCCTGTCCCGCTGAGTTACTCCAGCATTTTGTGTTTATCTTCGGTGTAAACCAGTATCTCAAGTTCGTTCCCACACATTAATATAATCACCTAAAATAACAAATAAACACAGATAAATCTTGAATAATGACAGCTAAAAATAATGTTCATTTTGCAGTTACACATAGAATCATACAGCAGCTGAAAAGATGTCACTTTTGAAAATCATTTCCTCGCATGAGCATCATTATTTACATGACCTAGTTATCGAGTGGGCTCGAGGACTTATCACTGACAGAAAAGGACAAAATCAGAACAGGCTGACACTTAAGATAAAAAATAATAAAATAAACTGCAAATCAAAGTAATGAGCAATATGACGAAAGCAACTGCTGCATGCAAAATTAAATACAGATTATGGAACCTTGTGCAGATATACAAGGTTTCACTGTTAAGGTAGAGGTCAACTCTTTTCCAGTATTTCCAAAAGGGGAGTTGCTTATCGCCATGACTGAGACTTCAAAGTCTTCACTCAGCTACAAGTGGATCAGTCATTTCTACTGTTAAACTCCACCCATTTGAAAAAATAAAGATGGCCCAAAAAGATGGATCTTCTGCACACTGCTTCCAGAAATGGTCAGAAAAACCTCAGTCAGTGCATAAAGGCACAAATCAAGACAACGTCCAGTTGAATTACACAATGTCAAGCAGAAGCTTCTTATCAGCTGAAAATAAATGCGTTTCACACTAGGTCCTGGCACTCTGTTCAGTCTGAAGAAGGGTCTCGACCTGAAACGTCACCCATTCCTTCTCTCCCGAGATGCTGCCTGACCTGCTGAGTTACTCCAGCATTTTGTGAATAAATCACTCTGTTCTGAGCCTTGTTGTTTTCAATGTTAATTTTAGATTGAAGGGAAGAGGAATAAAAGTTCAGTACAGAGAGGTGACTCTGTTCTCTTATTCCCCCTTGCCTTTAACACATTTATAAATCTCTGGCATATAAAGTTAAGGAAAAGCAATGATTTTCTCAATTTTTCCTTTATGTTCTTAATTCATGATCTAATTTCAGCTTTACTGTCATAATGA
This sequence comes from Rhinoraja longicauda, assembly GCF_053455715.1. Classification (NCBI taxonomy): domain Eukaryota; kingdom Metazoa; phylum Chordata; class Chondrichthyes; order Rajiformes; family Arhynchobatidae; genus Rhinoraja; species Rhinoraja longicauda. Next base: position 4,443,451 of record NC_135953.1, on the reverse strand, counting down.
GCTGTTGGTATTTTAGACAAGTGTTTCCATTTTAAATTATCCTACATATTCTTGCTGTATTCGACAGAGAGGGGAAGGCCCAAACTTTGTGATTCAGGAAAAGATTTTCTTGAGATGAGAAAAAGTAACGGTTCTTCAGAGAGGCGAACTGACTTATAAATGAAGACCAACCAGACATTGCGGAATTTTCTGTAATTACACCCAGAAAATGGGTTAACCTTATAACCTCACCAGACAAACATAACTGAAAACAAAACCAGCAGAAATGTCCACAAACAGATTGCCAACAGGCAACTTGAATCCACGTTTAATTTCGACACCCACACCCGCTGATAGCATCATTTGGTCATCAACCATTGAAACACTGCATCAGGTTTATCAGATTGATAGCTACTTCAGAAATAGAAAAGGTTGCAGTGAGTTGCAGGGTACCAAATATGAAAAATTAAAACGTTGAGCAAAGTTTTGTAATAATTGGTTACAGAATTAGATTGCCCATTTGGCCTAAGCCAATATAAGGGAAACAAATTAAAAATTAGGCATTTAGACCCTCTTGTTATTTGAAATAATGAATTGTACATCGTGGAAACAGGCCTTTTGACCCACTCTACCAAGTACCCACAGGTACTAATCCTTCACTGATCCCATTCTACTCACCAGGCATTAACTTTACATATTCTACCACTGCATGGCGTGATTTACAGGGGCCAATTAATCCACCATCCCGCATCTATTTTGCGGTAGACTCACGGGAAGGATGTGTAAACTCTACACAGACAACTACAGAGGTGAAGACACAAGAAAATTCAGATGAGGAAACGAACACAAAAACAAAGCACTGGAGAAACTCAGCAGGTCAGGCAGCATTGATGGAGGGAATGGGCAGCTAATGTTTTGGGTCTGGACTCTTCATACTGTTGAGCAAGGTAGTAAACTTGGGTCACTGGAGCTGAGAGACTGGAACTTAATTACTGCGTCACTCTGTGGTGCAAAGATCCTGCTTTCCCCAACTGGGTCTGATTTTAACTAAATTATTCCAAGGATTTACTTTTCTCAAAAGCAGACCTACTGTTGCTGGAAACACAAATAAAAAATAAAAATTGCTGGAGGACTTCACGAGTCAGGCAGCATCTGTGGAGGGAAATGGAAAGACAATGTTTTGGGTTGTGAAACTTTTCCATCTAAAGAAAAGTCCCAATGCGAGACATTGTCTGTCCAATTCCATCCAAAAATGCTGCATTCCTCTAGCAGTTTGTTTGTTTAATCTATTCTTGCAAGGGTCACTGCAAAAACTTTACATGATCGTGAAACTTTGGAACAGAATTCCTTTTGTCCATTCTCGAAAGTGTTAAGTTGTACTTATATTTTACACTCTTGCCCTAGCTTTTCACTTCCAAGATGCCTTCTTTTCAATCTGATGGCCCAAGTTTCTCTGGTCTTTTATTCACACCTCGTACTCAGAGTTAGCTTCAGCCTAGTGGCATTTCTCTCTGTGGTCTCAAATGCTTGAATGCATTTTTTGTTTTCCAGCAGCCAGAAGCAGACACACTTCACAAGGAAAGTCTGATCAGGCACTGAATAACTTAATCAAGACCTCATTATTCTGTATGGACCATGTAGTTCAACTTTCCATTAGTTGGTTGTTTATTATTTTCACTTTGGTTGAATGATTCAAACAGCATTTACCAAGGTACCTGGGTGTGGATTTTCTCGGCTTTTAGTTTCTAGCCAATGAAAACCTACATCTAGAGGAGACCTGGAAAGTATATTAAAAAGCTGACTACTGAGAATTAAAGTTTAGTAAACGGACAAGAAAAGAGGATATAGTACCGTGGGAGAAAATTATAACAGTTTGTACCACAGTTTAATAGTTAAAGAGTCAGAGCATGGAGCAGGCCCTTCGGCCCTAGTCGTCTATAACGCCCAAAATGCTCTATCTAAATTAGTCCTATTTGTCGTTATAAGAAGATAACTGCAGATACTGGTACAAATCAAAGGTTTTTATTCACAAAATGCTGGAGTAACTCAGCAGGTCAGGCAGCATCTCGGGAGAGAAGGAATGGGTGACGTTTCGGGTCGAGACCCTTCTTCAGACTGAGGAAGACTATTTGTCGTTGGTTGGCCTATGTGCCTCTAAACCTTTCCTATCCATGTACCTGTTCAATTGTCTTTCCTACAGCAGATGACCAATACTTAATACAATACTCCAAATACGGTCTTGCCAACATTTTTACAACTGTAACTGAACATCCCAACCTCTATACTCAATATCCTGACTAATGAAGGCCAAAGTACCAAAAGCTTTCTTTGTCGATCAATCCCCTAGGCGGATTGATCCATGCCTGACTTTCGTATTGCTGACCTGATCTAGGGTCCATGCCTGGTTTTGGTGTGCCATGCAGAGGTTAACCATGAGGTGTGCCATGCAGAGGTTTTCTCACCTGCTCTCTGCATTGTATTTGTAATAAAACGCTTATATAGAAGTTAAACGATTTGTGGAAATCTACACATCTTACATTCTTCACTAGCCTATTCACCTTTAATGGCACTTTAATGGAACTATGTGCCTGCACTCCTAGATCCCTTTGCTCTACAACATTCTCCAGGCCCCATACATTCACTGTGAAGGTCTTGCACTGGTTTAGGTGAAGGGCCGAATGGCCTACTCCTGCACCTATTTTCAATGTTTCTATGTTTGACTTCCAAGTTAGGAATCATAGTTATCAGAACAGAAATAGGCCCTTGGACCCAACTTATCCAGGCCAAACAAGTTGCCATAGCCAGTCCCATTTCCCAACGTTTAGCCCATTTCCCTTTAACCCATTCCTGTCCATGTACCTGTCGAAAGGCTATTTTAAATGTTGTCATTTTGCCAGCCTCTACCAATTTCTAACGCAGCTCATCAATATTTTCACCATCCTCTGTGAAAATGTTGCTACTTAGACTCCCTTTAAATCTCAACTACGTCTATGCCCTCTAGTTTTAGTCTCCCCAACACTGAGACACCGACAGTGACCATCCACCTTATCTATGATCCTCAAAACTCAATAAGGTCAATCCTTAGGTTCACACACTTCAGTGAAAAAGACCGAATGTTCCACAATTTCTTCTTTTATAATTGACTCCAGCATCTTCCCCACCACTGATGTCAGGCTAACTGGTCTATAATTTCCCGTTTTCTCTCTCCCTCCTTTCTTAAAAAGTGGGATAACATTAGCTACACTCCAATTCACGGGAACTGATCCTGAATCTATAGAACATCGGAAAATTATTCACAAAATGCTGGAGTAACTCAGCAGGTCAGGCAGCATCTCAGGAGAGAAGGAATGGGTGACGTTTCGGGTCGAAACCCTTCTTCAGACTGATGTCAGGGGGGCGGGACAAAGGAAGGATATAGGTGGAGACAGGAAGATAGGAGAACTGGGAAAGGGAAGGGGAAGAGAGGGACAGAGGAACTATCTAAAGTTGGAGAAGTCAATGTTCGTACTGCTGGGCTGCAAGCTGCCCAAACGAAATATGAGGTTCACCCATTCCTTCTCTCCTGAGGTACTGCCTGACCCGCTGAGTTACTCCAGCATTTTGTGAATAAATACCTTCGATCTGTACCAGCATCTGTAGTTATTTTCTTATACTACTTGAACAATGCGTCCACGATTTCTAGAGCCACTTCCTTAAGTACCCTGTGATGCAAACCATCAGGCCCTGGGGATTTATCAGCCTTCAGTCCCATCAGTCTACCCAACACCATTTCCTGCCTAATGTGAATTTCCTTCAGTTCCTCCGTCACCCTAGGACCTCTGTCCACAAGTACTTCTGGGAGATTGTTTGTGTCTTTCTTAGTGAAGACAGATCCAAAGTACCTGTTCAACTCGTCTGCCATTTCCTTGTTCCCCATAATAAATTCACCTGCATCTGTCTTCAAGGGATCCACATTTATCTTAACTTATTTTTTTCTCTTCACATACCTAAAGAAGCTTTTACCATCCTCCTTTATATTCTTGGCCAGCTTATCTTCGTACCTCATCTTTTCTCCCCCCCTTGCCTTTTTAGTTATCTTCTGTTGCTCTTTAAAAGAGTCTCAATCTTCTGGCTTCCTGCTCATCTTTGCTATGTTATACTTCTTCTCTTTTATTTTTATACTGTCCTTGACTTCCCTTGTCTTATTGAAACATATAAGATTATTAAGGGATTGGACACGCTAGAGGCAGAAAACATGTTCCCGATGATGGGGGAGTCCAGAAACAGGGACCACAGTTTAAGAATAAGGGGTAGGCCATTTAGAATGAAGATGAAGAACATTTTCATCCAGAGAGTTGTAAATCTGTGGAATTCTCTGCCTCAGAAGGTAGTGGAGGCCAGAGTGCTTAAGGAAGTAGCCTCAGAAATAGTGGATGCATTAGTGATAATTTTTCAAAACTCTTTAGATTCTGGAGTAGTTCCTGAGGACTGGAGGGTAGCTAATGTAACCCCACTTTTTAAAAAGGGAGGGAGAGAGAAATCGGGGAATTATAGACCAGTTAGCCTAACATCGGTAGTGGGGAAAATGCTAGAGTCAGTTATTAAAGATGTGATAGCATCACATTTGGAAAGTGGTGAAATCATCGGACAAAGTCAGCATGGATTTACCAAAGGCAAATCATGTCTGACGAATCTTATAGAATTTTTTGAGGATGTAACTAGTAGAGTGGATAAGGGAGAACCAGTCGATGTGTTATATCTGGACTTTCAGAAGGCCTTCGACAAGGTCCCACATAGGAGATTGGTGTACAAACTTAAAGCACACGGTATTGAGGGTTCAGTGTTGAGGTGGATAGAAAATTGGTTGGCGGACAGGAAGCAAAGAGTAGGAATAAACGGGTCCTTTTCGGAATGGCAGGCAGTGACTAGTGGGGTACCGCAAGGCTCAGTGCTGGGACCCCAGTTATTTACAGTGTATATTAATGATTTGGACGAGGGAATTGAATGCAACATCTCTAAGTTTGCGGATAACACGAAGCTGGGTAGCAGTGTTAGCTGCGAGGAGGATGCAAGGAGGCTGCAGAGTGACTTGGATAGATTAGGCGAGTGGGCAAATGCATGGCAGATGCAATATAATGTGGATAAATGTGAGGTTATCCACTTTGGCGGCAAGAACAGGAAAGCAGAGTATTACCTGAATGGTGACCGATTGGGAGAAGGGGAGATGCAACGTGACCTGGGTGTCATGGTGCACCAGTCATTGAAAGCAAGCATGCAGGTGCAGCAGGCAGTGAAGAAAGCGAATGGTATGCTGGCATTCATAGCAAGAGGATTTGAGTTTAGGAGCAGGGAGGTTCTGCTGCAGTTGTACTGGGCCTTGGTGAGACCGCACCTGGAGTATTGTGTGCAGTTTTGGTCTCCTAACCTGAGGAAAGACGTTCTTGCCTTAGAGGGAGTACAGAGAAGGTTCACCTGATTGATCCTTGGGATGGCGGGACTTTCATATGAGGAAAGACTGGATAGACTGGGCTTGTACTCGCTGGAATTTAGAAGACTGAGGGGGGATCTTATAGAAACATATAAAATTCTTAAGGGGTTGGAGAGGCTAGATGCGGGAAGATTGTTCCCGATGTTGGGGGAGTCCAGAACCAGGGGTCACAGCTTAAGGATAAGGGGGAAGTCTTTTAGGACCGAGATGAGAAAACATTTCTTCACACAGAGAGTGGTGAGTCTGTGGAATTCTCTGCCACAGAAGGTAGTTGAGGCCAGTTCATTGGCTATATTTAAGAGGGAGTTAGATGTGGCCCTTTTCGCTAAAGGGATCAGGGGGTATGGAGAGAAGGCAGGTACAGGCTACTGAGCTGGATCATCAGCCATGATCATATTGAATGGCGGTGCAGGCTCGAAGGGCCGAATGGCCTACTCCTGCACCTATTTTCTATGTTTCTAATTCACCGGATGTTTTCTAGAGAGAGTTAGATAGAGCTCTTAATGATAGCGGAGTCAAGGGATATGGGGAGAAGGCAGGAACGGGGTACTGATTGTGGATGATCAGCCATGATCACAGTGAATGGCGGTGCTGGCTAGAAGGGCCGAATGGACTACTCCTGCACCTATTGTCTATTGTGGTAAGTGCCTGGAGTGTGCTGCTGGAGGAGGCAGATATCATAGTGGCAACGAAGAGGCTTTTAGACAGGCACAGGGATATGCAGGGAGTGGAGTGATATGGATCATATCCAAGTAGCTTAAATCAGCATTATGTTTGGCACAGGACAATGTGAGCCAAAGGGCCCGTTCCTGTTCGGTGTTGTGTCATGTTCATTCCTTGGGTCACTTCCCCAGCTCATCTAGATCCTGCTGTAAACTTTCTTTACTGTGCATCATACCACCAACTTTGGTGTTATTCACAATATTACTAGCCATCATACTATGTATTCACACAAATCATTAATATAAATAAGGAGCGGCACACCGCTGGTCCGACAGCTAGCTGATCACAGGGCTCTACAGAACATCCAGAATGAATTTCATCTTGGTGGGTTAAAATGTGGTGGAGTACAAACTGTAGAACTGAGAACATATTTCAAGCAATTCTAAGGTCGAACACTTTTCAACAAGTTTATTTGTAAGGTAAGCATGAATTCTATTAACATCTAATACTAAATATTTGTTTTACTCTAAGTCAACAACTAATTCCATAACCCAAAGTCTGAAGAAGGGCCTCGACCCGAAACGTCACCCATTCCTTCTCTCCGGAGATGCTGCCTGACCCGCTGAGTTACTCCAGCATTTTGTGTCTACCTTCGATTTAAACCAGCATCTGCAGTTCTTTCCTACACACATAATTCCATCGGCCATTTCCTTAGCAAACTTGGTGGTTTTATGGGGGTGGAGGGCGAGGAAAGGAAACGAGAAAATCGAGTACAAATCAGTAAGGCTGCTTAAAGAAGCAGACAAGAATCTTAAGTTTACAAATAGGAGTACAACAGCATGGCAGTTATGCTGAACCTTTATAATCCAATGCTGCAGACCCAGCTGTCATACTGTGTCAATTTCTAGACATCACTCATCAGGAAGGCCATAAGGGTGATGGGTGTATGGAACGAGTTGCTGAAGGAAGTAATTGAGGAGAGACCATCGCAACATTTATAGTCATAGAGTGAGACAGCATGGAAACAGGCCCTTCGGCCCAACTTGCCCACACCGTCCAGCATGTCCCAGCTACACGAGTCCCACCTGCCCATATTTGGCCCATATCCCTCCAAACCGGTCCTATCCATGTACCCGTCTAATTGTTTCTTAAACATTGGGATAGACCCTGCCTCAACAACCTCCTCTGGCAGCTCGTTCCATACACCCACTACCCTCTGTGTGAAAAGGTTCCCATTAAATCTTTTCCCTTCACCCTAAACCTATGTCCTTTGATCCTTGATTCACCTACTCTGGGCAAGAGACTGTGCATCTACCCAATCTATTCCTCTCATGATTTTACACCTTGATAAGATCACTCCATAGCCTCCTGCGCTCCAAGGAATAGAGTCCCAGCCTACTCAACCTCTCCCTAAAGCTCAGACCCTCTAGCCCTAGCAACATCATTGTTCATCATTATAGATAGACAATAGGTGCAGGAGTAGGCCATTCACCCCTTCAAGCCAGCACCGCCATTCAATGCGACCATGGCTGATCACTCTCAATCAGTACCCCATTCCTGCCTTCTCCCCATACCCCCTCACTCCGCTATCCTTAAGAGCTCTATCCAGCTCTCTCTTGAAAGCATCCAACGAACTGGCCTCCACTGCCTTCTGAGGCAGAGAATTCCACACCTTCACCACTCTCTGACTGAAAAAGTTCTTCCTCATCTCCGTTCTAAATGTCCTACCCCTTATTCTTAAACTGTGGCCCCTTGTTCTGGACTCCCCCAACATTGGGAACATGTTTCCTGCCTCTAATGTGTCCAATCCCCTAATTATCTTATATGTTTCAATAAGATCCCCCCTCATCCTTCTAAATTCCAGTGTATACAAGCCTAATTGCTCTAGCCTTTCAACATACGACAGTCCCGCCATTCCGGGAATTAACCTAGTGAACCTACACTGCACGCCCTCAATAGCAAGAATATCCTTCCTCAAATTTGGAGACCAAATCTGCACACAGTACTCCAGGTGCGGTCTCACCAGGGCCCGGTACAACTGTAGACAATAGACAATAGACAATAGACAATAGGTGCAGGAGTAGGCCATTCAGCCCTTCGAGCCAGCACCGCCATTCAATGCGATCATGGCTGATCACTCAATCAGTACCCCGTTCCTGCCTTCTCCCCATACCCCCTCACTCCGCTATCCTCAAGAGCTCTATCCAGCTCTCTCTTGAAAGCATCCAACGAACTGGCCTCCACTGCCTTCTGAGGCAGAGAATTCCACACCTTCACCACCCTCTGACTGAAAAAGTTCTTCCTCATCTCAGTTCTAAATGGCCTACCCCTTATTCTCAAACTGTGGCCCCTTGTTCTGGACTCCCCTAACATTGGGAACATGTTATCTGCCTCTAATGTGTCCAATCCCCTAATTATCTTATATGTTTCAATAAGATCCCCCCTCATCCTTCTAAATTCCAGTGTATACAAGCCCAATCGCTCCAGCCTTTCAACATACGACAGTCCCGCCATTCCGGGAATTAACCTAGTGAACCTACGCTGCACGCCCTCCATAGCAAGAATATCCTTCCTCAAATTTGGAGACCAAAACTGCACACAGTACTCCAGGTGCGGTCTCACCAGGGCCCGGTACAACTGTAGAAGGACCTCTTTGCTCCTATACTCAACTCCTCTTGTTACGAAGGCCAACATTCCATTGGCTTTCTTCACTGCCTGCTGTACCTGCATGCTTCCTTTCATTGACTGATGCACTAGGACACCCAGATCTCGTTGAACTCCCCCTCCTCCTAACTTGACACCATTCAGATAATAATCTGCCTTTCTATTCTTACTTCCAAAGTGAATAACCTCACACTTATCTACATTAAACTGCATCTGCCATGTATCCGCCCACTCACCCAACCTGTCCAAGTCACCCTGCAGCCTTATTGCATCTTCCTCACAATTCACAGAACCCCCCAGCTTAGTATCATCTGCAAATTTGCTAATGGTACTTTTAATCCCTTCATCTAAGTCATTAATGTATATCGTAAATAGCTGGGGTCCCAGCACCGAACCTTGCGGTACCCCACTGGTCACTGCCTGCCATTCCGAAAGGGACCCATTTATCCCCACTCTTTGCTTTCTGTCTGTCAACCAATTTTCTATCCATGTCAGTACTCTACCCCCAATACCATGTGCTCTAATTTTGCCCACTAATCTCCTATGTGGGACCTTGTCGAAGGCTTTCTGAAAGTCGAGGTACACCACATCCACTGACTCTCCCCTGTCAATTTTCCTAGTTACATCCTCTCTTCTCATCATTCTCTGTACCCTTTCCAGCTTGACAATATCTTTCCCATAACATGGTGCTCAGAACTGAACACAGTACTCTAATTGTGGCCTCACCAATGTCTTATATAACTGCAACAAGACCTTCCAACTTCTATACTCAATACTTTGACTGATGAAGTCCAATGTGCCAAAAGCCTTTTTGACCACCCTGTCTACCTCTGATGCCACTTTCAACAAACTATGTACCTGCACTCCTAGATCCCTCTCCTCTACTGTACTCCCCTACCATTCACTGTGTAGGCCGTGCCCATGTTAAACTTCCCACAATACAACACCTTACATTTCCATCATCCATTCCTCAGTCCACCTGCCCAATCGATCAAGATCCTGCTGCAATTTTTCACAACCATCATCACTATCTGCAAAACCACACACGTTTGTATCAAACGGGCCCAGCACCAAAGCCTGAGACATATCACCACTCACAGGCCTCCAGTCTGAGAAGCAACCTTCCACTTTCACCCTTTGCTTCCTTCCACAAAGCCAATTTTCTATACATTCAGCTATCTCTCCTTGAATCCCATGCGAAGAAACATTTGGACAGGTACATGGATAGATTAGGTTTAGAGAGATATGGGCCAAACGCCTGCAGGTGGGACTGGTATAGATGGGACATGTTGGCCAGTGTGGGCAAGTTGGGCCTGTTTCCACACTGTATGCCTCTATGAGTGGGACTTGAACTAACTGAAGGAATTAAGAAAAACAAGATTGCTTTCTTTGAGGCATAAAAGACTAAAAGGTGTTGCAAAATTGTAGCATGGTGAACAGGAAAAACTTGTTTCCTCTGATGGAAAAAGTAACAAGAGGGATACAGGTTTTAGCAAATTGGTAAAAGCAGAGACGAAAATGAGAATTTTTCGTCCTTAATGTGGTGGAATGCATCATCTTAAAGATGGTAAAAAGGGGTTCATAACACCTGACAGAACTGGATAAATCCTTGAAAAGAAAAGGTACAAGGCTACGTCAGTAGAATACAGGTATGAATTAATTTTGACAACTTCAATTAGCTGGCATAAGCAAAACTGATGAAATTGCAGTTTTCTTTGCTGCAAAAACTCAAACTATCCATTCCATGTACCACATCTGGTGACAACAGAAAGCTTCAAAAACAAAGATTACAACTTGCACAACAGTATTCTTTCATTGTGAGAATACAGGATCAATTTTGTTTTCTTGCTCCTCAATCTTAGTATACTTATCCTTTTCTTTTATTATCAACTGCAGTTTCTGCCTCAAAGATATTGGTGATACAATATTGAGTTATAAATTGTTAGGTATAACAATATCTTCTTTGTGAATATGGAGCTAAGGAAGTAAAGCTAGATAGGTGATAAAGAATTTCTAACTACCGTTGTTTTTCGAAGTATAAAAATGTTTTCTATACTCTGCATTTCCAAGACAAGTTTTGCATTTGGCCATTTTTCTCCAGATTACACAGTGAAAGAAGTCAATTAGGCAGTATAGTCTAATCCTTGGGAGCATTTACAGTCAGAGTTATGTGGCACGGAAACAAGGCCTTCAGCCCCTCGCACGTGCCGGTAAAGATGCATCATCTTAGCTGGTCCCATTTGCTCATGTTTAGCCCATAATCCCTTTATATCTTTCTTATCCATGCACCTGTCAGTGTTTTGCAAATGCTGTTATATACCCTCCTCAACTACCCACTCTGGAAGATCACTGAGCGGAAATGTTGCTATTAAATCTTTCTCCTCTCAGCTTCTCCTCCTAGTTCCTTTGGTTCTCAATTCCACTAACCTGGACAAAATCATTCCTCTCATAATTTCACACACCGCTGTAAGATCACCCTTCCAAGGAATAAAGTCCGAGCCTACCCAACCTCTCCTTACAGCTCAGGCCCTCAAGTCCTGGCAAAATCCTTATAAATCTTCTCTTACCTCCACCTCTATTCCTCTTGCAGCATTTGTACCTGAGAACATTGAGGTGCCAGGCGATTCCCTCCTGCAGCCACATTTCTGCATTAGCCATAATATCCCAGTTCCATGTACCTACCCGGGCGCTACGTTCATCTGCCTTAGCTGCAATGACATAATTGTAGTTTAATCTATTAATCTTCCCTTAGTTCCTGCCTTGATCCTCCCTGTCCGATTTACTTATCTAGTTCTCTTTGTCTCATGCCTCATCCGCCTTGCTACTACTTTGGGTCCTACCCTGCGCCAGACTAGTTTAAATCCTCTCGAGTAGCTTTAGAAAATTTCCCTGCCAGGATTTTGGTCCCTCTTCAGTTTGGATGCAACCCGTCTCCCGTCTGTCCTCGTAATTGAACTATGGAATTTCCTCTGCCCCAGCAGGGATCCCAATGGTCCAAAATAGCCGAATGCCCTGCTCCCTGCACCAGCTCCAGGCATGCATCCATCTGCTCCAAACTCCTTTTTCCACTCTCACCAGCACGTGGCACCGGAAGTAATCCAGAAATGACTATCCTTGAGGCCCTGCTTTTTAATCTTCTGCCTAACTTCCTATATTGATTCTGCAGGATCTCATCCCCCCCCCCCCCCCCCCTTTCCAAGTTCCACCTATTTTTCCACCTATGCTGTTGGTACCAGTATGTACTTATGACCACTGGCTGCAATAGTTTACATTTTTTTCAGAATAAATGCTATTTGGCTCGATATTTTGAATGTATATTACATACAAAAATGAAGTTCTTAGATCAGGTCTTCTTACAATTTCTCAATGTTGCTCCTCTAACCACCTTAAAAAAGTTAAACCCAAAGTTGGCATCACCTGACCATTGAGCAAAATGTAATATGCTGGAGGAAATCAGCATGTCAGGTAGCATCTATGGAGGAAATGGACAGACGACACTTTCAGGTCAGACCCTTCTTCAGTTTGAAGAAGTATCCCGACTTGAAATGTTGCCTGTCTATTCCCTCCACATATGCTGCCTGATCCACCAAGTTCGTCCAGCAACTTGTGCTTTGCTCAAGATTCCATCAGCTGCAGGTCCTTGTCTCTTCATCACCTGACCATTACTTGTAGTCATAGAATCATAGAGCATGGAAATATTTGGCTCAGCTGATCCATGCCAACCGGTGCCACCCTTTCCTATTACCATCATTATCCAGCACTTGGTCCATATAACTCTATGTCTCAGTAATTCAAGGCATTCAATGCATTAAAGATATCCACCACTCTCATGGTAAACAAGGTGCCCCAGTGGTGGGGAAGATGCTGGAGTCAATTATAAAAGATGAAATTGCTGAGCATTTGGATAGCAGTAACAGGATTGTTCCGAGTCAGCATGGATTTACGAAAGGGAAATCATGCTCGACTAATCTTCTGGAATTTTTTGTTTTGTTTTGAGGATGTAACTAGGAAAATTGACAGGGCAGAGTCGGTGGATGTGGTGTACCTCGACTTTCAGAAAGCCTTCGACAAGGTCCCACATAGGAGATTAGTGGGCAAAGTTAGAGCACATGGTATTGGAGGTAGGGTACTGACATGGATAGAAAATTGGTTGACAGACAGAAAGCAAAGAGTAGGGATAAATGGGTCCCTTTCAGAATGGCAGGCAGTGACTAGCGGGGTACCGCAAGGCTATTTACAATATACATTAATGACTTAGATGAAGGGATTAAAAGTACCATTAGCAAATTTGCAGACGATACAAAGCAGAGTGGTAGTGGAACTGTGAGGAAGATGCTACGAGGTTGCAGGGTGACTTGAACAGGTTGTGTGAGTGGGCGGATACATGGCAGATGCAGTTTAATGTGGATAAGTGTGAGGTTATCCAAGTTGGCGGATAGGGAGAATAGGGAGGCAGATTATTATTAATTGAATGGTGTCAAGTTAGGAAAAGGGGACGTACAACGAGATCTGGGTGTCCTAGTGCATCAGTCACTGAAAGGAAGCATGCAGGTACAGCAGGCAGTGAAGAAAGCCAATGGAATATTGGCCTTCATAACAAGAGGAGTTGAGTATAGGAGCAAAGAGGTCCTTCTGCAGTTGTACAGGGCCCTAGTGAGACCACACCTGAAGTACTGTGTGCAGTTTTGGTCTCCAAATTTGAGGAAGGATATTCTTGCTATTGAGGGCGTGCAGCGTAGGTTCACTAGCTTAATTCCCGGAATGGCGGGAATGTCGTATGTTGAAAGACTGGAGTGACTAGGCTTGTATACACTGGAATTTAGAAGGATGAGAGGGGATCTTATCGAAACATATAAGATTATTAAGGGGTTGGACACGTTAGAGGCAGGAAACATGCTCCCAATGTTGGGGGAGTCCAGAACCAGGGGCCACAGTTTAAGAATAAGGGGTAGGCCATTTAGAACGGAGATGAGGAAAAACCTTTTCAGTCAGAGAGTTGTAAATCTGTGGAATTCTCTGCCTCAGAAGGCAGTGGAGGCCAATTCTCTGAATGCATTCAAGAGAGAGCTAGATAGAGCTCTTAAGGATAGCGGAGTAAGGGGGCATGGGAAGATGCCAGGAACGGGGAACTGATTGAGAATGATCAGCCATGATCACATTAAATTGTGGTGCTGGCACGAAGGGCCGAATGGCCTACTCCTGCACCTATTGTCTATTGTACCCATTCAAAATTTCTAGCCCCTTACCCTAAATCTATGTAATCGAATTGGATCTAACTCTTGTATGGGGAAAGGTTTTCTGGATGTGGTCTATCCATATCCCTCATAACATTATATAGCTCAATCATGCCCCTCCATTCGCCCCAGCTTTCTCCACTTCCGGGAGAACACACCAAACTTCTCCCGTTTCTCCTCTTAATTATACTTGGGAATTTCCTCTGCGTCCTCTTAAACATAAGCTTCCTAGAAAATGGTGACTAGAGCAGCACATCAGTACTCTATTGAGGTTTGACCAATTTGCTAGAACTCTCTGTAATTTCTTGCAGTCATTGGCAGAGCAGTTTCTAAACCTGACAATATGATTCAACCCAACAACATGCTTTCTGTGGCGCGTCCGTAGCAGTAAAGAGTCATCGGAGACATGCCAAATTTCCCTCGTCTCCTGCAGAAGTCGGTATGCCTTCTTGGCTGTCTCTTCAATATGGTTGATTCATGACAAGTCATTCGTAATATTGATGCCATAGAACTTGAAGCTCTCAAAAATTTCCACTTTGGTACCATTCATGTTAATTGGAACATGTACCCCACTACATTTCTTGAAGTTGATAACGAGCTTCCTTTGTCTTGTTGACGTTGGGGGAAGAGGCTGTTGTCTCACGACCATTCTTTGACCCACTTTCCCAGTTCATTAAGATTCTTTTATAATCTTTGTTAACCCAGTTCACAGTCCATGATACCACGGATTTTAGTAAACTCCCCAAGATCCTACCATTCGTGATGCATGTCTTAACTTCGTAAGTATTCCCAAAATGCATCACCATACATTTGTCAGATTAAACTGCAAATTTTCACCCCTTTTCATCAGCACAACATGATCTCCCTGCAGACTCTTCAGACATCCTTCCACACTGTCAACAACTCCCCCAATCTTCACGCCATGTGCAAACGTACTGATCTTGCCTCCCACGTCTATGTAAGTCATTCATGAATATTACAAACAACATTAATTCCTGTTGGACGCCAGCCATATTACAAATTTTGGTACTCTTGACTTCTTGCTTTTTTTCCTCCTCCTATTCCAATGAATTTCACTAATATTTGTAGCGCTTGTTTTATAATAAACACAAAATTATGGTAGATATGGAAAATAATCTGGAGTGGAGCTGTTTAAAAGTTTAACACCATAAGAGAGGCTACAGTGGGTTTAGTTCATGACATAGGTGCAGAAGTAGACTATTCGGCACATCGAGTCTGATTTTTCAAGTTCTGTCTTTAATTATTGTATTAATTTTAAAGTCACATTTACCTGTCGGTTGTATTCTTCTTCATGTTCCATCCACATGTACTCGGCAAAAGGATTTGGCTCACTTTCAGTATGCCCATTGGATACGATAACTTCCTGCGCCCCAGAGCCTGACGTCATGTTTGTCATATTAGGTGCCTTCATGTCTAAGGAATCAGTCTGCAATGTAGAACACAGGATATAGGGACCGATTAAAGACAAGAAACATTTGACTCAGAAATACCCTGAATGAATATTATTAGAATATTGGATTTATGCTAAAACTAGCCAGCAGAGACAAAAACATTCAGCACACTGCAGGCCAAT
Source organism: Rhinoraja longicauda (assembly GCF_053455715.1). Lineage (NCBI taxonomy): Eukaryota > Metazoa > Chordata > Chondrichthyes > Rajiformes > Arhynchobatidae > Rhinoraja > Rhinoraja longicauda. The sequence continues at coordinate 4,427,850 of NC_135953.1, read as the reverse complement.
TCGGTTAAGTGTTCAATCAAGAAAGATAATCAAGGGATGGGGACACAAGCCCTAAAATGACAAAAGACACTTAAATGTTTGTTTGTTGTAAAAGTTGAGCTGCACGCATGCTACCCTTTCACAGACAATTTTTTGAGATGGTGTGTTGTATTATGCACACCTGTGACCTGACCCCATACTTCCCAGCAGCATAAGGTGCAGGGATAGATGTGACAAGGTTCACAACTCTTCTGCTGAACTCACCATTTTCCTCAGTTGTTGAAATGATCAGAAGAAAAAGTTGTTCCAGGGTAGTCACTAGAGGTAAAGAAACAAACGTAAGGGCTGGGCCATCGAATAGCAGATAAGAAACAAACATGACCATGAGAAAAATCAGGGAATCATATTGAGCAGCATATCAAAATACCCTGGAGTGGTTTTTTAAAATTTATGCCTGTCCAGATTTACTGAGCACCAAGTAAAAAAATAATAACTACTGCCCATCTCCTTTTGAAACTTTTCAACTTTCTCCTATATTCCAAATGCAACTGGTATCTACCAGTGTTACACTAGCATATAGGTGGACAATATTTTGTTTCCTCTGTACAGAGGATGAAGGATAGATTTTAAAAAATCCAAAAAGAGTACAAAGCGGGGATAATTGTTGAAGCTGCAGACACAAACTCCCTTTCCTGCAATAAAAATAGAAAATTATGAAAGCACTTTGCATCCAGAGGGACAGAATCAAAACGTAACACTTCAGGTTAATGACCTTTCAATAGAACTGAGAAAAGTTAGAAATAAAACAGTTCTGATGAAGGGCCTTCGACCTGAAACATTAACACTGATTTCTCTTCCCAGAGACATAGTTGATCTGCTGACTCCAGCATTTTCAGTTTTTATTTTAGATTTCCAGCATCAAGAACATTTGACAGAACAAAATGACTGAAATTGAGTGGAGACCAGAAGAGATTCAATGAGACACGTGGTGGTTTATGGAGCCAGCTGGAAAAGGATGGTAAAAGCATGCCTTGGGATGCAAAAAGGTTAAAAAAAATGCTGCAGACATCAAATAAAAAGGCAGAATGATATTGCTATTAGTTTATTAACCTCACGTGTACAAAGATACAGCAAAAAGCCTTTGTTTGCGTGCTATCCAGTGAAATAAAATCATACTATATTCTATACAAGTACAATCAAGCCATACACGTAAATGGATAATTATCTGAAGTTGATGAATTAATATTGAGCCTTAAAAAATGTGCCAATTAAAACAAGATACTGTTTCTTGGGGTTGCTTTGAGCATCATCAGAATAGCGTAGAATAGCAAAGGCAAACAAAGTCAGAGTCGAAATGTGATGGATTAATGTAATAGGGTTAATTAGCCTAACTCATATGGACCAGCTGAAATGAGAGGCTCTGCATCCATTTCCCCAATGTATTGGAAACCATATTGTCAGCAACTAATAAAGTACATCTAAATTTGAAGAAGTGCAAGTGATATGTTATATCACCCATCGAAGGTATTTATTCACAAAATGCTGGAGTAACTCAGCAGGTCAGGCAGCTTCTCAGGAGAGAAGGAATGGGTGACATTTCGGGTCGAGACCCTTCTTCAGATTGATGTCAGGGAGGCGGGACAAAGGAAGGATATAGATGGAGACAGGAAGACAGTGGGAGATCTGGGAAGGGGGAGGGGAAGAGAGGGACAGAGGAACTATCTAAAGTTGGAGAAGTCAATGTTCATACCGCTGGGCTGCAAGCTGCCCAGGCGAAATACGAGGTGCTGTTCCTCCAATTTCCGGTGGGCCTCACTATGGCACTGGAGGAGGCCCATGACAGAAAGGTCAGACTGGGAGTGGGAGTTGAAGTGCTCAGCCACCGGGAAATCAGGTTGGTTATATCACCCAAATGATGTTTGAATCCTTGAATGACAATAATGCAGAAAGAAAATGGGTGTACATGTCTTTCAGTTGCATGATAAGTTGACGTGCGAAGTGGTTTTAGTGGAGATGTAATGGACCAGAGCACTGCAGATGTAACAGTCCCTTGGGAACGCAGAAAGGAAAAGGGGGGAAATTTGTCTCCTTGGGGTATTGCATTTGAAGGCGTCAGAATTTAAGATACCGATCTGTTGAACGAAGAGGTTGGTGGTGGAACGAGAGGACGAGGAGGAAACATTATTCTTGTTCTGGATGGGAGCACAGGTGGTGAAGGTTGAATTGTACAAAATAGAACTGTAAGGTTCACAGCTGACAATAATAAAATAATAGCAATATCATTCTTTATGGTGGAGGGGGAAAGAGAAAGGCAAAACATATTGGAAACAATGGTATGGGATCTGGCATCAATGGAACAGATGTATAGATGGAAAAATTGGGAAAATGAAATGCCAAGATGAACATTGGTGCAGCTAGTTATGTGCTCTGACCTTAGGAAAAATGTTAAGGTTTCAGAGTGCGTACAGAAGAAATTTGCTACAATGATTCCAGGGATGAGGTACATTGTATTATGGATAAACTGGAAATGTAGCTGTAGTTTGTGCTTTTGGTTGTGAGGGAATCAGGTAGATATTTGAAATCATGAAGGATATGAAGAACAGGTAAATAAAAAATTCCATTGAAGCAGGGGTCAAAACAGAAGACAAAGACAGCATTTGACAAAAGAAATAAAATTCATGAGGAAAGCAGTTAGGGTCTGGAATGCTTGAGGAGAGCAGTTAGGAGGAATTCATGAGGAAAGCAGTTAGGGTCTGGAATGCACTGTCAGGATTCAATTGTAGACACAAAGAACTGCAGATGGTCGAATCTTGAGCAATACACAAACTGCTGTAGTAACTCAGCAGGTCAGGGAGCATCGCTGGAGGACATGGATTTGCAATATTTTGGGTCAGGGCCCTTTTTCAGACTAATTCAATTGTGAACTTTTCAAGGAATGAATAGTACGGGAAAGGAAAATATTTGTAGAGCTATGGGGAGAGGTCAAAGGACTGAGTCTAGAATTGCTCTTGAAAAAGGGAACAAAGGGAAGATGTGTTGAAAGGAACTGCAGATGCTGATTTATACCGAAGATAGATATACAAAGTGCTGGACTAGCTCAGCAGGTAGCATCCTCGTTTGGGTGACATTTCGGGTCGGGACCCTTCTTCAGACTGAAGAACCTGAGTTTGAAGAAGGGTCTCGACCTGAAACGTCACCCATCCCTTATTTCTAGAGATGTTGCCTGACCCGTTGAGTCACTCCAGCACTTTGTGTCTATCTCCAAAAAATGGGAAAAGTTGGACAAGATGAAAGCAGGAGCATGGTGGAAAATGGTAATGAAGGTGATGAAGCACTCATGTTCAATATGACAGCAGAAAGCAGCACCAATATAATCATTAATGCAGTGAAAAGAGTTGAGAGCGAACCCTGGTATAGCTGGGCCTCATATATGCATACAATTTTGATTAAACAAGGCAGTTTTAAAGAAGTTGTTCAATGCCAGAATGTTTAGGCAAGCAAAAGGAGGGTGTTGGTGAATGTCAAGTCTCTAAGCAAGGAGAAAGCAAAAGGCCCTACGGCCATTCTAACGATGTAGGATTAGAGGGCCATCGCCCATCGCTCTCAATGTGCTACCTCACTCTGACCTTTCTGATTTTTTTCCGTCAAAACTCAATAAGCTTGACGCACCACACCTCATCTTCTGACAAATCATATTATAAAATTCAAGGCTCCACAATGAATTGCTTTACAGGCCGAATTGGCATTTAATGACCTAGTTGCCCTTAAGGTGGCAATTTGCCTTCTTGAATTGTGGCAGTCTGAGACGTATATGGATACACCTACAATGCTGTTAGGGAGAGATTTCCTACATTTTGACCCAGCGATAGTGAAAGAACGGCGATGTCTTTTCACATCAGGATGGTATGTGGCTTGGAGGGCAACTTCCAGGTAATGGTCTCTCCATTTTTTGCTGCCTTTGCCCTTCTACCCGGTAGAGGATACAGGTTTCAACTGTGCTGTCAAAAGAGCCTTGGCAAGTTGCTGTAGTGCACCTTGTAGATCGTACAAACAGCTGCTTCTTGAGCGTTCCTGAAGCTGAACTCCTCCAGACAAGTGAAAAGTACTCCATCGCACTGTCATGTGGCTTGTAGATTGCAACCAGACTTTGAGAAGTTAGGAAGCGAGTTATTCACTGCAGGATTCGTTGTCTTGGACCTGTTCTTGTAGCCATATTGTGTACAGTTTCTGTTCAATGGTAACCGCCAGAATATTGGTCATGGGGGTTCAGTGATGGCAATACCACTAAACATTAGACGGTGATAGCTGGATTCTGTTTATTAGATACCTTCATTCCCAGGTACTTGTATGTGGCCACTTCAACATTGTATTTCACTCATTTTCAGCCTTCCTCTCCAGGACTTTTCGCCTTTTCTGTATTTTATTCACTTTGTTTACAAATCCTCAGGACATATCTTTACATCTCACTTTCACTGCCAGCATTCAATTTCTCCTGGTCACCTCTCTATCAGAAGCCTTTTTTCCCCATCTCATCTTTAAAAAGGTCACTAATCTTTAATAGATTTTTCATCTCTCAGATTTGCGAGTCTTTGACATTCCTCAAACATTGTTGGAAACAGTTTTTGAATATTATTAAGGTCGATAGATTCTTCATAATCAAGGGTTAGAGTCAATCATGCAATTGAAATTGGAGGTTATGATCAAACCAGCATGCTTTATTACATGGCAGTCGGCTCCAGGGGTCGAATGACCTGTTCCAAAATCTTATGTTCATATTTCTTTTTAAAGTTTACGCTTTATTTTTCACTTACATAACCATTATGCAGTTCTATCATACTTGTATAGCCCAATTATGACATATTCAGGAGATGCTCATTAAGGATGTAGCAAGATACACCAAGGAGAGACAAGTACTGGCATAATGACCGTATCAAGCATAATGTGTTTTCCCTCCAACAATGACTGTTTGCCACTTACTAGACTTATTCAATGGCGAAATAGAACTCTGTGAATACTCATCCATTGGTTTATTGGTTTGTTATTGTCACATGTACTGAGGGTATAGTAAAAAACTTCTGTCTGTGTGCAATTCAATTAAATGAAATTATATTGTACATGAGTATAATCAAGTCATACACATGTATAAAAGGTAGTGCAAAAAGTAAAATACCAGAGTGTAGAATATAGTTTTACAGCATTGTAGAAGTACAGTGAAAAACTTTGTTTTGTATGCTATCCAATTAATTCAGATTATACTATACATAAATACAATTAAATCCAACTCAAGCACAATAGATCGAGCAAAGGGAAGATACAGAGTACAAAATATAGTTCTCAGCATCGCAGCGCATCAGTTCCATAGACAAAGTCAAATATCCACAATCAGGTAGAGGTGCATCAGACAGTACCTGCACGGTAGCGCAGCGGTAGAGTTGCTGCTTTACAGCGAATGCAGCGCCGGAGACTCAGGTTCGATCCTGACTACGGGTGCTGCACTGTAAGGAGTTTGTACGTTCTCCCCGTGACCTGCGTGGGTTTTCTCTGAGATCTTCGGTTTCCTCCCACACTCCAAAGACGTACAGGTATGTAGGTTAATTGGCTGGGTAAATGTAAAAATTGTCCCTGTGGGTGTAGGATAGTGTTAATGTACAGGGATCGCTGGGCGGCACGGACTTGGTGGGCCGAAAAGGCCTGTTTCCGGCTGTATATATATGATACCTTAGCTTACGGAAGGTCCGTTCTGAAGCCTGGTAAAATATGATTAGAAATGGTGGTAGATTTAGAAGAGTAGCATGATTGTATTGGATGAAGGTAGACTCTCCTCTGGGAAAGGCACACAGAAAGTCACCATGCTCTACCACTATCTTTGTGCAATTTCTTGAAGTCTTGGGCAGAGCTATTCCCAAACAAGCTTTGATGCAACCTGATAGTTTGCTTTCCACAGTGCCTCTGCACAAGTTGGCGAAACATGCCAAACTCACCGAGTCTCCCGAGGAAGTAGGGGTGATTTTTTTGCTGTAGCCTCATTGGCCCAGGATAAGATTGTTGGGGATATTTATGCCTAGGAATTTGAAGCTCCTGACCATTTCCATTTCGGCACCATTGATGCCGATTGGAGAAATACTCCACCTCCCTTCCCGAAATCGATAACTAGCTCCTTTGTCTTGCTGACATTGAGGGAGAGATTGTTGTCTTGACACCATGTAATCAAACTCCCTATCTCCTTCCTACATTCTGTCTCGTCATTGTTTGAGATCTGGTCCACTACAATGGTTTCATTTGCAAACTTCTAGATGGAGTTAAAGCACAGAAACTAATGGAAAGGGCGTATAGCAAGAGGTTGAGAATACATCTTTGCGGGCCAACAGTGCTGAGAATTATTGTGGAGAATTTTTGTTGCTTATTCTCACTGATGTTATGGCAGAGCTGCAGTCAATAAATAGGAGACTGATGTAGGTGTTCTTATTATCTAGATGTTCCAAAGATGAATGTAGGGCCAGGGAAATGGTGTCCACCATTGACTTGTTGTGACAGTAGCCAAACTGCAGTGGATCATGGTTGGCTGGGAAGCTGGCCCATGTACTCCATGACCAACCTCTCAAAATACTTCATGACAGTGGATTTCAGAACTACTTGATGGTGTCATTAAGGCACACTACCTTGCTTTTCCTTGGCACCAGGATGATAGTGGTCTTCTTAAAGCAGATAGGTACCTCAGAATAGAGTAGAGGGGTGAAAGATGTCCATGAATACCCCTGCCAGCTGATCGGGGCAGGTCTTAAGCACACGGCTGAAAATCCATCCAGGTCAGTTGTTTTTTGTGGATTCATTCTAGAGGGCCGATTTTACATTAGCTACAGCGACCGTGGACAAAGGCACACCCAAGGGTGACGGGGCAGATGACATCCTTCTACTGATCTTCTTTTCAAAGTGACCATAGATTGACCCATGGAAGTGGCGTCTGCTGTTATTGCCAGCGATAGTGCCCAATTTTACTTTATAACCCAGAAAGCATGCAAGCCTTGCCTCAATCGGTAGGTGTCCTCGGTACTTCTAAAGTTACAACTAGATACTGCATAAGTTTAAGGAGCAGAATTAGGCCATTCGGCCCATCAACTTTACTCCACTATTCAATCATAGCTAATCTATCTTTCCCTCTCAACCCCATTCTCCTGACTTCGCCCCATAACCCCTGACAACCCCACTCATCAAGAATCTGTCAATCTCCACCTTATAAATATCCATTGACGGCCTCCACAGCCTTCTGACTAAAGAAAATCCTTATCTCCTTTCTAAAGGTACGTCTTTTTATTCTGAGGCTATGGCCTCTGGTCCTAGACTTTCCCACTAGTGGAAACATCCTCTCCACATTCACTCTATCCAGACCTTCCACTATTTGGTAAGTTTCAATGAGGTCCGTGCTCATTTTTCTAAACTCCAACTAGGACAGGCCCAGTGCCCTCAAACGTTAATCATATGTTGACCTAATTATTCTTGGGATCATTCTCGTAAACTTCCTCTGGACCCTCTCCAACGCCAGCACATCCTTCCTCAGATATGCGGCCCAACACTGCTCACCATACTCCAAATGCGGTCTGACCAGTGCCTTATAAAGCCTCAACGTTCTTTCTCTCCAGAAATGCTGCCTGTCCAGCTTTTTGTGTCTATCCTCAGCATTATATCCCTGTTTTTGTATCCAAACTCTCTCAAAATAAATGCTAGCATTGCAATTGCCTTCCTTACTACTGATTCGACTTGGAAATTAACTTTTTAAGAACTGTGCACCAACACTTCCAAGTCCATTTGCACCTCCAATTTCTGAATTCCCTCCCCATTTAGAAAATAGTCCACACATTTATTCCTGTTACCAAAATGTATGACTCCACACTTTGTTACGCTGTATTCAATCTGCCACTTCTCAGCTCCCAACCTGTTCAAGTCCTTCTGCAGACTCCCTGCCTTCTCCACACTACCTGCCCTCCGCCTATCTTCGTATCATCTGCAAAGTCTTCAATTCCCTCATCCAAATATACACTGTGAAGAGTAGCGGCCCCAGCATTGTCTCCTGTGGAACACCACTAGTCACCAGCAGCCAACCAGAAAATGGCCCCCTTATTGCCACTCTTTGCCTTCTGCCATCCAGCCAACCTGCTATCCATGCCAGTATCTTCCTTCTGACATCATGGGCCCTCATCTTCTTTAGCAGCCTCATGTGCGGCACCTTATCAAAGGCCGTTTAAAAATCCAGATACAATGTAGAATGATATGCCTGCCTCTTTCTGACAGATTGGTGCCATTAACCTTCACTGTAACTCAAAGACAGCAAACATCTCATTAGAATGTCGAGGGAGGAACTGCAGATGCTGATCATCACAGACTACCTAATAGTATCAATAAAGACACATAATTTCACACTGCACAAACCATGCAATACCACATTTGATTTTATATGCTTCACAGGTGACAGCTACACCTTTGGACTGTGGATCCCTTAAATTACAAAATAAACACCAAGATTTTTGCTTGTACAGAAATAACACAATTCAAGCTTTCTAACTGCTTAAGCTCGAATCTTCACTGTAACATGGTTTAAACAACAAAAGCTTAAATGCAAGAAAGTGAAAATAAATAAGATGGTAGGAGATTTATATTGCACCCAAAGAGACCGTCTAATGATTGTTTTTTATGTTGAGATATTATATTCAATACTTCGAATTTACCTTTATGAACTTTTTGAAAACATCTATAAACAAAGTTTTACTCATAACTGACAATGCCACAGATAATTCAGATCTTTTCTCACTGGACACTCACATAGCTTTTAAATATCAATTACCGGAGAGAAACTATATCAGCTAGTTTGCTTCACGATTCAAATATATCAGATAGTTTGTTTCTCATGGAACCTCTTCCTAACTGGAAATGAAAGACAAAACCAGCTGAGATTCTGGTTGAACAAAGGGATGATTGCATTCCTGGTCTACTTCGGTCAATGCATAGCACATGTTTCACCACTGTATTGTAAATATTCAACCTTAGAATGTGAATGTTTCTAAAATTAAGAACCTCATTCTGCTCAATGTAGTCTTAATATATTAAGATGTTTAAAAAAACTTTAAGGTTCTCCATACAAGTCTGTCAAAAGTAGACACAGCACCTCAAGGACAACTTTTAAATGTCCCTCTCCTGTAAACGAGTATTTCATCTATGGCAAACAATTCATGCTGAACATACAGTTCAGAGTACAAGCTTACTCCATCAGGAATTGAATTCCAGAATCTGCATCCAAAGGCACATTGCAAAGGCTGCTTTCTTACTGGAATCAAAATTTTGGAAAGAGCCAGACTTGCTATTCCTGAACACCTCACACACAGCTGGTTATCATAAATAGGGACTGAAGAACACATCACCTGTATGCTTTTGGCCAGAGTCGACGTGGCAAGCGAGATCTTAGAAAAAAGATGGCTTCTAATGCACAATCATTTCCTCAATGAGTGATTTCTCCAGGTACTCTAATTACCTCTCACACCACACATTACAGTAGCAGGGCACATGCCTCAATCTTAAATTTAGGATTTGGGCTCTTTTAATCTTGAAATCGATTTCAAAATCTATAATAGTATGAAGCCTGTCTGGCAAACTAAAAAAGGCAGCTCCTATTGCAGTGTTACAACAGATTTTCAAAGGCGTGAGTGTTCCTCACATTATTTTCCAAGTCTTCGTCCAGAAAAATATCGTCCAGGTAAACCCTCATAAAGCATTATACTTTGGCATAATTTCAATAGTCCAAATTCTGGAAACACTATACTGCAAAAACATGAAGTAATCGCCACCTGCCCGGCAGTCTATTAAAAAAACTGGATCACTCAGCACAGAGCAAGAAACATACACAAACTAGACAGACTGACCTTATTATGGATCAAGATGAAAACTTCATGTAAATTTAATTCAAACATGAAATAACAATTTGGCAGTTACATTTTACAACATCACTGCAAAATCCTAATGAAAGCTTTCCAGACATTGAGGTTTTTAGCTACTTAAAATGACACCACCTCTGGTCATTTGACACCTACAATTTACTCCACCCCTTCCTCAATACTCATTCCACCAAGCAAACAAAACCCATTACCAATGCACAAACCAAAGATTGAAAAGACACAAGGAAAAAACAATCATGGAGAAATTACAAAGACAAACCACACGTCCAAAGATATTAGACTATCTTTCAACATATGTCCATATTGATGGTGAGAAAAAACGATCTCATCACCGCATATTTGTCTTTTGTAGCAATAAAGATGCCCTTTTTTAACATGAAAGAAAAATCAAAACTATACTCAATGTGAATGAATAAGAGCATAACTTTCAACCTAGTACCCAAGCCATCATTTCTAATGTTTCCTTTGCTGGCTCTAGAGGTTTTGCAGGTCAATCACTCTACAAAGCCTTGAGTGCACTGGGCATCACCGGAATGGAGTGAAGAGTCATCAAGAACACCACAGAGGCAGCAGAAAGCCTCGAGATGGCTCTGGATCAGGAGAGGAGGTCCATGGGGAGGAGCGAATGCCGCCTGAACACAAGTTGTGGTCTGATCAACCACAGCTGGGTCGCCTGGGCGAGAGTGTCTGATGTTGAAAGACCCGATACACCCAATGACCCCAGGTTACATCACTGATGATGTGTTCAGGAGCACCAAGAGATGTATTTTATCAACGCTTGAACACATCGTTGCATATCAAAAACCATATTTTTCAATCCAAAAAAGGTTTCCAGCCTTGCCATTGCACCAAATCACCTTGTCCATTAATGACAACCTGTTGTGATGATAGTAATTAATTTCTCATTCTTCCCAACATGCCTAAAGTATTCTTCCTTCAATATCTCTCTGTAATCCAGGTTTACGAGACTGCTTTAGTTTCTAGTAACAGAATTAAGCAGAGAATAATCAAACATAGAAAATAGGTGCAGGAGGAGGCCATTCAGTCCAGCACCACCATTCATTGTGATCATGGCTGATCGTCCCCAATCAATACCCCGTGCCTGCCTTCTCCCCATATCCCTTGATTCCATTAGCCCCTAGAGCTCTATCTAACAACAGTTTCTCTCCCCTTCTCTGTAATATTACTTCTGGCGCCATGAAACTATTCTTAGTTCAAAGCTCCACCACCCACATGTCACTCCTTGGCAACACATTCAGGTTCTACATGAAGGCTCATAATGTTAGAAGATATGCTGACAAGGTTAACAGCTCAGGAACATTCAGCTAGAAAAAGGCTGTAAAGACCAAGGGAAAGGGGAAAATCTGAAAACTAAGATACTTTCTACTTTATAATGCATCTTTCAACCTGGCCTATATGCTTAAACAGCTGATCAGACACCTTTTCACCCAGAGAGTTGTGAATCTGTGGAATTCTCTGCCACAGAAGGCAGTGAAGTCCATTTCACTGGATGTTTTCAAGAGAGATTTAGATTTAGCTCTTAGGGCTAAAGGAATCAAAGGATATGGGGAAAAAGCAGGATTATAGATGATCAGCCAAGATTATATTGAATGGCGGTGCTGGCTCGAAGGGCTGAATGGCCTATTCCTGTAACTATTTCTTTCTCTATGTTTCTAGGCAGAGGATAAGTACAGCATTCTACTCCCACTGTTCACTGATGAGGTTGAAGCTGTCCACTGCATTCACCATCTCAAACTCCATTCACAAGCCATTCCATTCACGGGGAGAGAACAGGGTACAAATGGTCCTTGATTATGTTGGTTGCTTTCCCGAGGCAGAATTGACCACAAACTAAGACTCCCTTCCCCCGCAAGATTGACCACAAAACCAAGTGGCACATCTGTGGTAACACTATATTTTAAACTCTGGTATTTTTCTTTTAGCACTACCAGTTGTACTTATGTATGACATGATTGCCTCCTCCTGTATGGTATGATTTGACCAGAGAGCACGCAAAGTTTTTCACTGAAAGTCCATGCACATGATAATAATAAACCAGACCAGATCAAAGCACACCTTAACAGCTGTTTGATCAAGCTTTTATTGGATCTTATGCCATGGTGTAGTGTCATTCCTGTGAAGCAGAAACATAAATGTATTGTTCATCTGATGAATCCGGGAGGGAAGCCACCCTCAACAGTATGTCAGCCTAATCAAGTCATTCTTTGATGAAATAATAAATAAAACAGTATCTGCCGGCAGACCGACTTCAATTAACACAAAGGCCACAATTCAAAAGTAGTGCAGGTGGTTAAGTAAAGCTAATTGTTTCCTGAGGAAAATGTACCATTCAATATAGATATGAAAGTAGAACTCAGTTGGCAAAGTGAATGATCCATGAAACAAATCTTACAGCCTATTTTTGCCCGATCCCCTAATCCTAATTATCAAGGCAAAGGAATCATGGCACCTACTTAGTAATAACTTGCTTACTGATATTCAGTGAAGATTCTTCCAAGACAAGTTCCAGTTATATATTATAGCAAATATCACAAGGCATATTAAGAGGCAGTGGGTTGGAATGTCTGGCCTCTATCATTCCCAAATATAACTGCTTCACCAATGCCTTCAGCTACCAAGGTGTACAGCTCTGGGAAAATCTCTTGCATCTTTGCCATTATACCTTTTTTTCTTTTATCAGTGTTTAAAGTCTACTTCTTTGAACAAACTTTCAGCTAATTGACCCAATATCTAATTGTGGTATTTATTCACAAAATGCTGGAGTAACTCAGCAGGTCAGGCAGCATCTCGGGAGAGAAGGAATGGGTGACGTTTCGGGTCGAGACCCTTCTTCCTTTGGGTTACTCCAGCATTTTGTGAATAAATACCTTTGATTTGCACCAGCATCTGCAGTTATCTTCTTATATCTAATTGTGGTTCAGTATATTCAATATTACTTTTGTGCTGCAAGGCCAATGTTAATTTTACAATCACCTTTCACTTAAATTTCCCATTCTACTCCAACTTGACCATAGTGGAGGAATATCAGAGGCTGAAGACAACCATCAAGTACACAATTCCATTTATCAGTTCTTGGTCCATAGCCATTTATGCCTTGATGACTCAAGTGTTCATCCAGATACTTGTTAAATGTTGTGAGAGAACCTGCCCCTTCACCAACTTTTCAGGCAGTACCTTCCAGATTGCAACCACTCTTTGGATGAATTTTTATACCCCCTCCCTCTCAGATATCAAAACCGTACTCCACTTTAAACCTATGGCCTCCAGTCTTAGAATTTGTAAACTACAGGTGCCCACTCGGCCCCCTCTGCTCCAAGAAAGACAAACCCAGCCTGTCGAGTCTCTCATAACTGAAAAGTCGCATCGCAGGTAACACCTTGGTAAATGCAGAATCCGAAATACAAATGTCAACAATTCCTTTCCCCTGAAATGTTGTTCGCACTGTTGAGTTGCTTTTTGTCCCATATTCCAGCATCTGCAGTCACTTGTGTGCGCAATACTCTGTTCAATCTTCTCTCCACCTTCTCGAGCACTCCATGACCTTCTCATTGAGTGTAAACCAGAATAATTTCACACAATTGTGACGATGTAGCTCCAAGATTTTATAAAATTGATTCTAGACCTTTAGAACCTTTAGAACACTTTTTAAGAAAGGAGGGAGAGAGAAAACGGGTAATTATAGACCAGTTAGTCTGACGTCAGTGGTGGGGAAGATGCTGGAGTCAATTATAAAAGACGAAATTGCTGAGCATTTGGATAGCAGTAACGGGATCATTCCGAGTCAGCATGGATTTACGAAGGGGAAATCATGCTTGACAAATCTACTGGAATTTTTTGAGGATGTAACTAGGAAAATTGACAAGGGAGAGTCAGTGGATGTGGTGTACCTCGACTTTCAGAAAGCCTTCGACAAGGTCCCACATAGGAGATTAGTGGGCAAAATTAGGGCACATGGTATTGGGGGTAGGGTACTGACATGGATAGAAAATTGGTTGACAGACAGAAAGCAAAGAGTGGGGATAAATGGGTCCCTTTCGGAATGGCAGGCAGTGACCAGTGGGGTACCGCAAGGTTCGGTGCTGGGACCCCAGCTATTTACGATATACATTAATGACTTAGACGAAGGGATTAAAAGTACCATTAGCAAATTTGCAGATGATACTAAGTTGGGGGGTAGTGTGAATTGTGAGGAAGATGCAATAAGGCTGCAGGGTGACTTGGACAGGTTGTGTGAGTGGGCGGATACATGGCAGATGCAGTTTAATGTAGATAAGTGTGAGGTTATTCACTTTGGAAGTAAGAATAGAAAGGCAGATTATTATCTGAATGGTGTCAAGTTAGGAGGAGGGGGAGTTCAACGAGATCTGGGTGTCCTAGTGCATCAGTCAATGAAAGGAAGCATGCAGGTACAGCAGGCAGTGAAGAAAGCCAATGGAATGTTGGCCTTCGTAACAAGAGGAGTTGAGTATAGGAGCAAAGAGGTCCTTCTACAGTTGTACCGGGCCCTGGTGAGACCGCACCTGGAGTACTGTGTGCAGTTTTGGTCTCCAAATTTGAGGAAGGATATTCTTGCTATGGAGGGCGTGCAGCGGAGGTTCACTAGGTTAATTCCCGGAATGGCGGGACTGTCGTATGTTGAAAGGCTGGAGCGATTGGGCTTGTATACACTGGAATTTAGAAGGATGAGGGGGGGATCTTATTGAAACATATAAGATAATTAGGGGATTGGACACATTAGAGGCAGATAACATGTTCCCAATGTTGGGGGAGTCCAGAACAAGGGGCCACAGTTTAAGAATAAGGGGTAGGCCATTTAGAACGGAGATGAGGAAGAACTTTTTCAGTCAGAGGGTGGTGAAGGTGTGGAATTCTCTGCCTCAGAAGGCAGTGGAGGCCAGTTCGTTGGATGCTTTCAAGAGAGAGCTGGATAGAGCTCTTAAGGATAGCGGAGTGAGGGGGTATGGGGAGAAGGCAGGAACGGGGTACTGATTGAGAGTGATCAGCCATGATCGTATTGAATGGCGGTGCTGGCTCGAAGGGCTGAATGGCCTACTCCTGCACCTATTGTCTATTGTCTATTGTCTATTTCTATGCCTGGGTTCATGAAAGTCAACATCCCATATTTCTTCTCTATGGACAATCTTCAAATAGCTTTTACCACTTAGAGTACAATTTGATTGTTCCTGGCATATCCTTTCGTGCAGCTCAACTAATTACCCATTCAGATTATTATTTTCAATTCAATTTCACAAGTCACAAAATTTGGGACCAACCTCAAGATACTATCAAATGTTTTCAGATTATCCATATTTACCGATTGCCATGTCAATTCTTCCCATTTCTTCAGTGTTCCCATCAGGACAGCAGAGTTAAGAGTCAGAGTAACAGGGAGATAAAGCATAAAAACTGACCCTTCTGCTCTGCAGAGTAACAGGGAGATAGAACACAAAAACTGACCCTTCTGCCACCAAGTCTGCATTTGCCATCAAGCACCCATATTTAAAATAATGTTCCTAAATCATGTTATCCTCCTCACTTTCACATTAATGAACCCCACATCCCTGCCCCCATACAGAATTTTCACATTCATCAAGGAGAAATTTATTATAGGCAATTTATCTATCAACCCGCACATATTTAGGACACGGGAGGAAAGCGTGAAGTGTAGATAGAGTCAATGGTGGGGAGTCTAGTCTCTGTGAAGGACTGGGCTGCATCCACAACTCTGCAATTTTTTTCTGGTCTTGGGCAGAGCAGTTCCCAAACCAAGCTGTGACGCATCCCAACAGTATGCGTTCTATGGTGCATCTGTGAAAGTTTGTACGTCATTGGAAACATGCCAAATTTCTTCAGTCTGCCGAGGAAATAGAAGAATTGGTGCTTTCTACGCTGTCACTTCAATGTCCAAGACAGAACAGTTGATAACATTTACACCAAGGAAACTCAAGCTCTCAATCATTTCCACTTCGGGAACCAGTGCTGCCAGCAACAAGTCCAGCAAGGACATTGTGACAAGGGTCTCTTCCTAAGCTATACTTTTCTATATGTCATGTAAAGTCACTGTGAGGCAGCAGCTCTGCAAGCTGAACCATTGTGTTGCCCTAAATCCCACTCATGTTTTAGGAATAATAGTAGGAGAACCCAGTTTGTGTGTCCATTACTCTCTTCTGAAATTTGGCATGAATGAGGTCCGATGGGATCAATGCTAGCTCAACTGGGACTGTAGAATGGCATGCCAGCTGCAGCAAACATATTGCAATGAGGGAATAACCTATCTGAAGCCTAATTTCATACTGGAGAAAATATGTTTTTTGTATTTAAACAGTTTCACAAGCACAAATCAACATAATATTCTGTCAGTACACCACATTAACGAGAACTAGTCATGTTGCTGGCTAAGCAAACAAAGTGACAATTCTTTGGTAATGGAAGAAAATTGACCATGCCTGCAGTGTTTTAATTATAATAGGACAATTCTAGCATAGCCTGATCAATCTTCTCCAAATGATTAAAAGCATGATGCATGGACCCATCTTCAAAACAAAGTGTCACAGATAATCAGCTCACTAATCCACAGCACTGGTTCAGCAGAATCATCTGGTTTTAAACTTCATTATCGCCTCCATCCAGATAGGGATGCAAGTTAAACAGCACTATCAATTCATTTATCTGCATCACAAATGAATACTGCATCAAGGAAGTTGATCAAATGGAGTTAGGACACAGTGGACAAATTCATACAAAGCAGGCCTAGGAATTAATTACAATATCAGCTACCCAATCATCTTCAGGGGTTTCATTAATGCACGTCCCTACTGCATTATGGTCAAGAGTGGGATTGATTACAAAAAATATATATGTTTGGATCAGAGCATAGAAGCATGTCCTCACTCAATTTCTTCTGTGACCAAGCACCCATATACAATCACATGACTGTACACAAATGCAGTCACAGAGAACATATATACTCCATGCAGAAGGTATCCATGGCCAGAATCATACCAAGGGGTTGAGCTGTGGGGCAGCAACAATAAATGCTGCATCAATGTACCACCCCCTCACAAATATTCAAATAATAAACAGCCCTACAAGTCTATATTCGTGCACAAGTGTCTGACAACCAAAGACATCAAGAAGAAATATCCCAGTCAACAATCTTCAAAAACACAAAGTCACTATCATTACAAATTTCTACCATCATTCATACTAAGTATGCCAATGGTTGGAAACTTAATTTACTTGCCAGAGGAAATAGTGTACCACAGAGCAGTGAAGGAGTGGGATTTGTGTAACATGACCTACCTCTCAAATACTGCCACCATGTACAGAATTCATGTTAGATGTACAATGGAACATCTGAAAACCTGCCAGGATAATGCTGCAACAGCTGAACCCCAAATGATATCCATCCAATTACTACCACAAACAAATGTTACATCTACAGGATGCAATGTAATAACAAACCAAGCTTAACAACCAAGATAGCTAAAGTTTAAATCTATACCTGAAGAAGTAAACTGAATCACTTCGAACACTCTTTCCGCACCCCCCCCCCCCCATCAAATTACTCCCTGGATTGTAAATACATAGCTTCACCATCGCAACGTAAAAATTTTAGAATCACAGCAACAAGCTCTGTAACAGTGCCTGCAGTAGTTGAAGAAGACAGCACAATAACATCTACAATAACTTCTCCTTTGACTCCTCCCATTTCCTCCAAACCTGAGGCGTAGCTATGGGCACTCTCATGGGCCCTAGCTACACCTGCCTCTTTGTCGGGTACGTCGAACAATCCCTGTTCCGGACGTACACCGGCCCCATCCCCGAACTCTACCTCCGCTACATCGACGACTGCATTGGTGCTACCTCTTGTACCCATGCAGAACTCACTGCTTCATACACTTCACCTCCAATTTCCATCCTGCCCTTAAATATACCTGGACTATCTCCGAATCTCCCTCCCGTTTCTGGACCTCACCATCTCCATCACAGGAGACAGACTAGTGACGGACATTTACTATAAACCCACTGACTCACACAGCTATCTGGACTATACTTCTTCCCACCCGGTCCCCTGCAAAAGGTCTATCCCCTACTCCCAATTCCTCCGTCTACGCCGCATCTGTGCCCGGGATGAGGTGTTTCACACTAGGGCTTCGGAGATGTTCTCGTTCTTCAGGAAATAGATGAGGCTCTCACTAGGGTCTCTTCTGCATTCCGCAACTCTGCTCTTGCTCCCCCTCCCCCCACTCGCAACAAGGACAGAATCCCCCTCGTTCTCACCTTCCACCCCACCAGCCAACGGATCCAACAAATTATCCGCCAACATTTCCGTCACCTGCAACGGGACCCCACCACTGTCCATATCTTCCCATCCCCTCCCCTCTCTGCGTTCCGCAGAGACCGTTCCCTCCGTAACTCCCTGGTCCACTCGTCCTTTCCTACCCAAACCACCCCAACCCCGGGCACTTTCCCCTGCAACCGCACGAGATGCAACACCTGTCCCTTTACCTCCCCCCTCAACTCCATCCAAGGACCCAAACAGTCTTTCCAGGTGAGACAAAGGTTTACCTGTACCTCCTCCAACCTCATCTATTGCATCCGCTGCTCTAGATGCCAACTTATTTACATCGACGAAACCAAGCGCAGGCTCGGCGATCGCTTCGCTGCGCTCGGTCCGCATTAACCAAACTGATCTCCCGGTGGCCGAGCACTTCAACTCCCCCTCCCATTCCCAGTCTGACCTTTCTGTCATGGGCCTCCTCCAGTGCCATAGTGAGGCCCATCGGAAATTGGAGGAACAGCACCTCATATTTCGCCTGGGCAGTTTGCAGCCCCTTGGTATGAACATCGACTTCTCCAACTTTAGATAGTTCCTCTGTCCCTCTCTTCCCCTCCTCCTTCCCAGATCTCCCTCTATCTTCCTGTCTCCACCTACATCCTTCCTTTGTCCCGCCCCCCTGACATCAGTCTGAAGGAGGGTCTCGACACGAAACGTCACCCATTCCTTCTCTCCCGAGATGCTGCCCGACCTGCTGAGTTACTCCAGCACTTTGTGAATAAATACCTTTGATTTGTACCAGCATCTGCAGTTATTTTCTTATATTATAATAACATCTACATCCTGTGAATAAATAACTATAGAAATTTAAAGAAACAAAAGTTATAGCATCTCCTCCAAAAATTAGCTGAAAATTGCAGTTTTTTGCAGGAGGGACGGTATATTAAATACATTTAAGCACTAGTAAGAATATAATTTTGAATATTATCTACCGTGTAACAAGTGAAACATTGGTCTGCAGCTGAAAGGCATCTCCTAACAGCCAAGCTTCAATAAAGATTTAGGAATGAAGCACTTGTCTTGTTTTTCCAATTAACTACAACCAAATATTTTACTGTAACTACTATGACATCACTATAACAACTGTTGTTCCCAGGGTAACACAACTTACCTAGCCAACCACCTCCCACTCCATCATTACCCCAAATCTTTGCTTTGAGCATGGAAATGTCTAAAGACCTCAATATTAATAACTACACGGATAATTAGTTGTTTTAATTCAATTGAATGATTGATTGAAAGACACAATATGGAAACAGGTCCTTCTGCCAACCGAGTCCACACCGATCATCGATCATCCATTCACACCAGCTCTGTTATCCCACTTTCTCCTCCACTCAGGGCAATTTAACCATCAAACCTGCAATTCTTTTTTGATGTGGGAGGAAACTGGAGCACCCAGAGGAAACCTACGCAGTCACAGGGAGGACATATAAACTCCACACAGACAGCTCCCAAGGTCAGGATCGATCCTAGGTCTCTGGCAATGTGAGGCAGCTGTTCCACCAGCTGCGCCACTGTGTGCAGCTAAATAATAAACTGGGATTAGTTATATTACTGGACATTTTTTTAAACTTGTGGAAATTAAAATAAAGGTAGTAAAAGTGTTCAGATGGCCTATGGAACAAACTGCTGGTGGAGGTAGTTGGGGCAGGTTCTATCTTAACGTTTCAGACACTTGGTATACGAATAGGATAGGTTTAGAGAGACATGGACAGGTGGGACTGGTGTAGATGGGACATGTTGGTCGGCGTGGGCATGTTGGGCTGAAGGGTCTGTTTCCTCCATGCTGTATTAATCTATGACTCTCTTGTACAACTATTGCTATAAGTAAGATGCTCTCAATACATCTCAATGTTTAAAACTCAAGATTCACAAGTTCTCATTAAGGTGACTATGTTTTGTTTTCCACAGATGCTCCCTTATCTGCAGTATTTGCAGCATTTTCAACTAAAATAGAATTACTTACTGCCACAATCTAAACGAGTGCAACTGGAACTTGACAACACTAACCATCTCTAAAATAAAGTGATAAACAGAAAGATCTTGGAAAACCCCTTCAATGAGAACATAACATTTGACTCAAAAAATTCAGTGTCTAAATTAAGGCATTTTCAACACCAAATCACCAAAACAATCCCAAAAAAGTCCTGAATATTTATTTATATCCACTTTAATGTATCTTCTATCATAATATCTCTTGATTGTCTTAATGCCCTGAAATCAATCAATCTGTTTGAACAAACTCAATAGCTTCCATATGCCTAGAATTCCAAAGATCCATTCCCCTCAGTGAAGTTTTCTTCATAGAATATAGAAAAGCACGACATAAGAACAAGCCCTTCATTCCCTTATGTTTGCACCGACCATGCCAATCTATCCAATTCCATTTGCCTGCATATGGTGTTTATCCCTCTATTTCCTGACAATTCATATGTCTGTCAAAATGTTTCTTAAATGCTGCTATCATATCAGATCACCCCACTGCCTCCATGTCCCGAGAAAACAATTCAAGTTTGCCCAACCTCTCTTTAAAGCGAATATTCTCCAATATTGGCAAAATCCTGATGAACTTCTTCTGCACATCCTCCTAAACCTCTACATCCTTCCCATTGTGCGGCAACCAGAACTGCACACCATATGCCTTCTTCACATCTCTATCCACTCGTGTTACCACTTTCGGGGAGCTATGGACATGCACCCCAGGATCCCTCTATACATCAATGCAGATTTGTGATATTTATAATTTTCTCTTGCATTCGACCTCCCAAAATGCTGCACCTCAAGCTTGTCCACATTAACCGGCATCTGCCATTTCTCTGCCCAAACTGCCAGTTGACCTATATCCTGAAGTGATCTTTGACAACCTTCTTTATCATCCACAACTCTCTACCAACATTTGAGTTGTTGCAAATGTACCAGCAAGACTAACTACATTTTGATCCAAATAATTTATACATAATCACAAATAACAACGGTCCTAGCACTAACACTAACCCTTGAAAAACACCTGCAAAAATCCTCCATGTATTGAGTCTATAACACACTATGTTTCAATATGATGTCCTCATATCTTTCTTAATTTCTTATATAACAAAACACCTAAACTACAAAGCCATCTCAAATGAGTTTAGTAAAGCTTCACTGCACTCCTACACTCTGCAAAATGGAAAGTGACGAACGTAATAAGATGGAATTGCAGATGCTGGTTTATACCGAAGATCGACTCAAAATGCTGAATTAACTCAGCGGGTCAGGCAGCTTCGTTGGAGAAAATGGATTTGTGACGTTCCAGGTAGGGATCCTTCAGACTACTTGGAGGGGGGGGGGGGAGGGGGGAAGAACTTGAAGAGAGAAATGACCAAGAAAACTCAGGGCCAGCAGCAGATGACATCAAACAGAGAGGTTTCCTGATAGGCCGATTGTTGGCTAGGGACGATGTGATCCCAAGAGGGATACATCGTTGCGAACTGGTTAACTGTCCTTTCGGAAGAACGGGAGGAGAAGGGCAATGTTTATAGAAGTTACCTAAAAGCATAGAATTCAACGTTCACACTGCTGGGTTGTAAGCAACCCAACAAAATATGAGGCGCTGTTTTCTCCAATTTGCGTGTGCCCTCATTCAGGCAATGGAGGCGGCCCAGGACAATAGGTTAGGATGGGAACGTCAAAGGGAGTTAAAATGGTTAATAACCAGGAGATCCAGTAGGCCCTGGCAGATCGACATAAGTATTCAGTATGCGGTCACCAAGTCTGCACTTTGTCTCACCAATGTACAGGAGAGACTGCCTTTATTTAGGATGGGATGCAAATAAAGCCAGGGAACAACCAACCCTGTGAGCCTAAAATCAATGCTTGGAAAATTAGGGGAGGGGATTCTGAGACAGGATCTGCAAGCATTTTGAAAGTCACAGATGATTAGGGATCATCAGCATGGCTTTGTGTGCTGGAAATCATGCCTCACAAAATTGATTTGAGTTTTTTACAATAAAGTTGATGAAGTGGATTGACGAGGTCAAGGCAGTAGCAGTTTTAAAACATATAAAGGCAGTTGAATGTCGGCGTATCCCTAGGATGTTGCAGGAAATTAAGGAAGAAATTAGCCTCACTGTGCCATGGTGCATCAGATGCACAAAAGGCTAAGGATTTTGTTAAACAGCAAGGTTCCTCTGTCAAGCTCCTCAAGTTTGCGGATGCCACTACCCTGATTGGACTGATCCAGGATGGAGAGGAATCTGCCTGCAGATGGGAAGTGACACAGCTGGTGCCATCGCAACAACCTGGAGCTCAATGCTCTCAAGACAGTGTTTCCAAATACACAGGACAAGATGTTAGAAATCCAAAGTGCCAAATGTCAACTTGCTCCCGGTGGTGATGGGAGGCTTATGCACTCACCTATGCTCCTCCGATGTTGAGAAAGGCTAGGCACACACGTCATTGGGGTTATCAAGTGGGCACCTACTTTCATCGACGTTTCGCTGATTGGACCCACGACATCTCCAGTAGGCTCAGCAGTGCATTCTGGCGTCCCAGAACCACCCCCCTCTGCATCTGCATCTGCCTAGCCGGCTTATTTGGGAGACCAGATGGGGTCTTTCCTCTTCAGCCAGAGCCACTGGCTACTCCACTCTGCACCTGTGATGTTTCCTTGATAGCCTGGCGTAGGGCTTGTCCGCTGATCCCCAGGTCCTTCATCAGTCTTACAGTAGATGTTGCCACAAATCCTCGACATCCAACTTCTACCGGGCAGATCTTTGCTCTCCAGCCCCGCTGTTCTGCCTCCGCTGCAAGCTCTGTGTAGCGCAGTTTCTTTCTTTCAAAGGCTTCCTGCACAGCATCCTCCCAAGGGACTGTGAGCTCCACAAAATGCACCATGCGCTGAGAGTTGGACCAGAGGACAAGATCAGGCCTCAAGTTGGTGATGGCTATCTCTGATGGAACTGTAAGCCGTTGGTCCACATCCACCAGCATCTGCCAATCCCGGGCTGCCTCCAGCTGTCCAAACCTTGTCCTTGGTGGAATTTTCCGTTGCTTTTGTTCCCCCTCCTGAACAAAGGCAATTGGCATAACTAGGTTGGTTGTTCTGGGCGGCAGGGCATTGTTGGTTGTTCTCCTGCTTTCCAGAGTCGCTGCCAGGCATTTGAGCACTTGATTATGTCTCCAGGTGTACCATCCTTGGGAGAGCCTTACTTTACACCCAGTAAGGATGTGCTTAAGC
Source organism: Rhinoraja longicauda (assembly GCF_053455715.1). Classification (NCBI taxonomy): domain Eukaryota; kingdom Metazoa; phylum Chordata; class Chondrichthyes; order Rajiformes; family Arhynchobatidae; genus Rhinoraja; species Rhinoraja longicauda. The sequence goes on along the minus strand of NC_135953.1, from coordinate 4,404,350 downwards.
GTGGCTGGTGTTGAACACAGGGGGCATGATGGATCTTCGCCCAGCCATCGGTTGAGATTTTTTGGGAACTAATTGTAGACTTCCGAAGAGATCCCCCTCCCCTCCCCCCACTCACCATCAACAACACCATAGTCACATCTGTGGAGTCATTTAATTTCCTTGGAACCATCATCTCCAGGGACCTTAAATGGGAGGCCACCATCGACTCCATAATCAAAAAGGCCCAACAGAGGATGTACTTCCTGCGGCAACTGAGGAAACACAATCTGCCACAGGCAATGATGGTCCAATTCTATACTGCTATCATTGAGTCCGTCCTCACCTTCTCCATCATGGTCTGGTTTGGCTCAGCCACCAAGCACGACATCCGGAAGCTGCAACGGATCGTTCGCACAGCTAAGGTTGTTGGCTGCAACCTTCCCCCCATTGACGAACTATACACTGCAAGGGCCAGGAAGCGAGCGGGCAAGATCATCTCTGACCCCTCTCACCCTGGCCACAATCTCTTTGAAGCACTTCCCTTTGGAAGGCGACTCCGAACTGTAAAGCAGCCACAGCCAGACATAAAAACAGCTTTTTCCATAAGTGACAGTTCTACTCAATAACCAAAGTCTGTAGTCTCTTTTTTTGCTCTGGTTTATTTTCACCCACATGTTTAAACCATAATGGTGAATCCTTATTGTTTTGTTGTGTATGCTTTATTTTTAATTGTTAACAGTATGTTTGTGTTGTCATTTGTGAGCGGAGCACCAAGGCACATTCCTTGTATATGCATACTTGGCCAATAAACTTATTCATTCATTCCGAATAAAAATAATATTGATTTTACCCATGGGTTATGGGGAGAAGGCAGGAGAATGTGGTTTGGAGGGTGAGATAGATCAGCCATTATTGAATGCGGAGTAGACTTGATGGGCCGAAATGCCTCATTCTGCTCCTATTACATGACCTTATGACCATTGGATATTTCGAAGTGTTCTGCTGCAACATCTTCACTCAGATGGCGGCGAGTTTTTGTAATACCCTATCCTGGAGGCTGTGAATTCAAAATCAAAATTTATCATATTTCTAGACACGAGAGGAATCATGGGATTGGAGGATACAGCAAGAAGACTGTTTTGACATACAATATAGTATTTTTCTAATTGGAGGTGTCTGACCAGTGTTGTGCCGCAGGGTTTCCACTAATGTTTCCTCTGGGGACAAATAAAGTTCTATTGTATCATATCGTACATTAACGATTTGGATGGCAATGCTGTTAAGATTGTTAGCAAATTTGCAGATGGCACCAAAATTTGTGGTAGACCGTGAGGATACTTAAGCTTACAATAAGATCAAGATCAATTAGGAAGGTGAGCTAAGGAATTGTAAATAAAATTTTGCTTTGACCACATCGTTGGTATGCCAAGTATAGCTAATTGTCAAGCCCTGGAGGGCTTTGCAGAACAGAAAGATTTGTGAGTAGAGGTGTATGGTTCCCAAAAATTGACGAGTCAAATGGACAATGTAGCGTAGAGGCTTGCATTGTGTGCATGCTTTCCCTCATTGTATTGAGTACAAAAGCTAGTACATTATGATGCAGCTGTAAAAGTTGATTTTGGGACAGAACGAGTTTACAGAATGCTGCCTGGATTAGAAGGTATAAACTGGAAAGAGAGGTTGGACATACTTGTGCTGTTTTGTCTGAAACATCGGAGGTTGAGGGGAGACCTGATAGAAGAAAATATTATGAGGCATAGATAAACAGTTGGAATCGTTGTTTTACGGTGGCATGGGGAATGTTTAAAGGAGATATGCAGGGCAGGTTTTTCCTGTGATACCAGTGATTAACAATGACAATGCCCCATATTAAAGATTACCAGCATCTCGTTCTGTTACTACCGCTTTGTAACCATTCTTGCACATTCTCGATTCAACTAAAGTTGGTTGTCTGCTTAGTGAAGGAGCAGCAAGGAAAATGAACACTCGAGGTAACAAGTTTACAGATAAGTTTCTATTCTGATTGTTCGTATGAATGCTCTATATTCAGTTATACGATTATGCTCCTGACGATATGTGACATAATGGAAGATGTCCCCAGTATGAAGGCAGGAAATATACTTTCAAACTTGATATTTGATTAGTATAGTATAGAGATTATGAGGAGAAGGCAGGAGAATGGGGATAGGAGGGAGATGGATCACCCATGATTGAATGGTGTAGATTTGATAGGCCGAATGGCCTAAGTCTACTCCTATCACTTATGACCAAACTACACAGAATATAGAAAACTACAGAATAAGAACTGTACTGTATGCCACGTCTGTACCAAACATAACGCCAAGATAAACTAATCTCATCTGACTGCACAGGATCTCTATCCCTCTGTTCCCTGCATATCCATGTGCCTATCTATAAGCCTCTTAAATGCCACCATCATATCTGGATGAATGAATGAATGCATAAGTTTATTGGCCAAGTATGCATAAACAAGGAATGTGCCTTAGTGCTCCACTCACAAATGACAACACAACCATACAGTTAACAATTAAGAATAAAGCATAAACACATCAAAACAATAAGGATACAACATTACGGTCTAAACATGTGGGTGAAAATAAACCAGAGCAAAAGAGACTACAGACTTTGGTTATTGAGTAGAATTATCACTCGTGGAAAAAAGCTGTTTTTATGTCTGGCTGTGGCTGCTTTGACAGTCCGGAATCGCCTTCCAGGGAGAAAGATTTTGTGGCCATGGTGAGAGGGGTCAGAGATGATCTTGCCCACTCGCTTCCTGGCCCTTGCAGTGTACAGTTCGTCAATGGGGGAAAGGTTACAGCCAACAACCTTCTCAGCTGTGCGAACGATCCGTTGCAGCCTCCGGATGTCAATAGACAATAGGTGCAGGAGGCCATTCGGCCCTTCGAGCCAAAACCGCCATTCAATGTGATCATGGCTGATCATTCTCAATCAGTACCTCGTTCCTGCCTTCTCCCCATACCCCCTGACTCCGCTATCCTTAAGAGCTCTATCCAGCTCTCTCTTGAATGCATTCAGAGAATTGGCCTCCACTGCCTTCTGAGGCAGAGAATTCCACAGATTCACAACTCTCTGACTGAATTTTTTTTTCCTCATCTCAGTTCTAAATGGCCTACCCCTTATTCTTAAACTGTGGCCCCTGGTTCTGGACTCCCCCAACATTGGGAACATGTTTCCTGCCTCTAACGTGTCCAACCCCTTAATAATCTTATACGTTTCGATAAGATCTCCTCTCATCCTTCTAAATTCCAGTGTATACAAGCCTAGTCGCTCCAGTCTTTCAACATATGATAGTCCCGCCATTCCGGGAATTAACCTAGTAAACCTACGCTGCACGCCCTCAATAGCAAGAATATCCTTCCTCAAATTTGGAGAACAACACTGCACACAGTACTCCAGGTGCGGTCTCACTAGGGCCATGTACAACTGCAGAAGGACCTCTTTGCTCCTAAACTCAACTCCTCTTGTTATGAAGGCCAACATTCCATTGGCTTTCTTCACTGCCGGCTGTACCTGCACGCTTCCTTTCAGTGACTGATGCACTAGGACACCCAGATCTCGTTGTACGTCACCTGTTCCTAACTTGACACCATTCAGATAATACTCTGCCTTCCTAGTCTTACCACCAAAGTGGATAACCTCACACTTATCCACGTTAAACTGCATCTGCCATGCATCCGCCCACTCACACAACCTGTCCAAGTCACCCTGCAACCTCATAGCATCTTCCTCACAGTTCACACTACCACCCAGCTTTGTATCATCTGCAAATTTGCTAATGGTACTTTTAATCCCTTCATCCAAGTCATTAATGTATATTGTAAATAGCTGCGGTCCCAGCACCGAGCCTTGCGGTACCCCACTAGTTACTGCCTGCCATTCTGAAAGGGACCCATTTATCCCCACTCTTTGCTTTCTGTCTGTCAACCAATTTTCTATCCATGTCAGTACCCTACCTCCAATACCATGTGCTCTAATTTTGCCCAATAATCTCCTATGTGGAACCTTGTCAAAGGCTTTCTGAAAGTCAAGGTACACCACATCCACCGGCTCTCCCCTGTCAATTTTCCTGGTTACATCCTAAAAGAATTCCAGAAGATTAGTCAAGCATGATTTCCCCTTCGTAAATCCATGCTGACTCGGAACAATCCTGTTACTACTATCCAAATGCTCCGCAATTTCGTCTTTTATAATTGACTCCAGCATCTTCCCCACCACTGATGTCAGACTAACTGGTCTATAATTTCCCGTTTTCTCTCTCCCTCCTTTCTTAAAAAGTGGGACAACATTAGCTACCCTCCAATCCACAGGAACTCATCCTGAATCTATAGAACATTGGAAAATGATCACCAATGCATCCACAATTTCTAGCGCCACCTCCTTAAGTACTCTGGGATGCAGACCATCAGGCCCTGGGGATTTATCAGCCTTCAGTCCCATCAGTCTACCCAACACCATTTCCTGCCTAATGTGGATTTCCTTCAGTTCCTCCGTCACCCTAGGATCTCTGCCCACTAGAACATCTGGGAGATTGCTTGTATCTTCCTTAGTGAAGACAAATCCAAAGTACCGGTTCAACTCGTCTGCCATTTCCTCGTTTCCCATAATAAATTCCCCCGCTTCTGTCTTCAAGGGCCGTGCTTGGTGGCTGAGCCAAACCAGACCATGATGGAGAAGGTGAGGACAGACTCAATAATAGCAGTATAGAATTGGACCATCATTGCCTGTGGCAGATTGTGTTTCTTCAGTTGCCGCAGGAAGTACATCCTCTGTTGGGCCTTTTTCACTGTGGATGGTGGCCCCCCATTTATGGTCCCTGGAGATGATGGTTCCAAGGAACTTAAATGACTCCACAGATGTGACTATGGTGTTGTTGATGGTGAGTGGGGGGAGGGAAGAAGGATCTCTTCGAAAGTCTACAATTAGTTCCACTGTCTTGAGTGCATTGAGCTCCAGGTTGTTGCAATGGCACCAGGACGCCAGCTGTGTCACTTCCCATCTGTAGGCAGATTCCTCCCCATCCTGGATCAGTCCAATCAGGGTAGTGTCATCCGCAAACTTGATGGGCTTGACAGAGGAGTCTGTGGAGGTGCAGTCGTTGGTGGAGAGAGAGTAAAGGAGAGGGGAGAGTACGCAGCCTTGCGATGCTCCTATGCTGAGGGTCTGAGGGTCCGAGATGTGCTTTCCCAGCCTCACATGCTGCTTCCTGTCCGTCAGGAAGTTGATGATCCACTGACAGAGGGGTTCAGCCACAGTCAGCTGGGAGAGTTTGTAGTGTAGTAGCTTTGGCACAATGGTGTTAAAAGCAGAGCTAAAGTCCACAAACAGAATCCTGGCATAGGTCCCCTTGTGGTCCAGGTGCTGGAGGATGAAGTGCAGGCTTAGATTGACTGCATCGTCCACCGATCTATTGGCCCTATATGCAAACTGCAGGTGGTCCTGCAGGGGGTTTGTGATGTTTTTCCGCTGGGCCAGCACGTCTTTCAAGTATCTGCCTCCATCTCCACCCCTGGCAGCACATTCCAGGCACTTCTGGGTAAAAACAAAACGTGCCACGCACAGCTCTCTATCTATACATTACTAAAACCCTTGGTTTGTTTGTGTGTATATCTTTATGTGTTTGTGTGTACCATGCCCTCTACACAGCCAAAACGGTACATGACAGCGCGACAATTTTAGGCCCACCCTATTCACCATTCTCCCGTGGTCTGAATAAACCCACTTTTGTTACTTTTTAAAAACAATTTACCTAATAAACTATAATAAATGCGCTCCCCCCCCCCCCCGGGAGGACCAGCACCCATCCCGGCGTGCCCCGCGCCTGACCTTCCTCCCGTGGTGTAGCGCGGCAGCAGAGGATCCACAAGATGGCCGTCCCTGCCAAGCTGCAGGAGATGCTTCAGCTCCACGCCCGGCCTGCAGGAGAGGCCCGCAGGAGAAACGGGGCCGAGGTCAGTACCTTTTCCCAGTCCCCCCTTGCCCGCCTACGGCCATGGGGGCACCCCCGTCCGGGGGAGGAAGGGGGGTGGGGAGGAAGGGGATGGGGAGGAAGGGGGATGGGGAGGAAGGGGGATGGGGAGGAAGGGGGATGGGGAGGAAGGGGGATGGGGAGGAAGGGGGATGGGGAGGAAGGGGGATGGGGAGGAAGGGGGATGGGGAGGAAGGGGGATGGGGAGGAAGGGGGATGGGGAGGAAGGGGGATGGGGAGGAAGGGGGATGGGGAGGAAGGGGGATGGGGAGGAAGGGGGATGGGGAGGAAGGGGGATGGGGAGGAAGGGGGATGGGGAGGAAGGGGGATGGGGAGGAAGGGGGATGGGGAGGAAGGGGGATGGGGAGGAAGGGGGATGGGGAGGAAGGGGGATGGGGAGGAAGGGGGATGGGGAGGAAGGGGGATGGGGAGGAAGGGGGATGGGGAGGAAGGGGGATGGGGAGGAAGGGGGGTGGGGAGGAAGGGGGGTGGGATGGGGGAGGAAGGGGGATGGGGAGGAAGGGGGATGGGGAGGAAGGGGGGATGGGGAGGAAGGGGATGGGGAGGAAGGGGGATGGGGAGGAAGGGGGATGGGGAGGAAGGGGGATGGGGAGGAAGGGGGATGGGGAGGAAAGGGGAGGGGAGGAAAGGGGAGGGGGAGGAAGGGGGGAGAGGGAGGGATGGAGAAGGGGTGAAGGAGATGAGGGAAGTAAGTGGGGGGGGAGGGGGAGAGGGGAGGAGGAGGGAGGGGTGAAGGGGGATGGGGGAGGAGGGAGCTCTGCACCAATGCAGGAGAGGTTTGACCCAACGGGTCCACTTGCTCTAGTCTCTTTTAGACTTTGCCCCTCTCACTTTAAAGTTATGTCCACTAGTCTTTAAAATTTCCACCTCGGGAAAAAGGTTCCGACAATCTATCTTATCTGTTTTAAATACTTCTATCATTTTTCCCCTCATTCTCTGATATTCCAGGGGAAAAAAATCCAAGTCCTTCCAACCTCACCTTGTTGCTAATATCACCTTATCCATGCAACATTCTGGTAAACCTCTTCTGCATCCTCTCCAAAGCCTCCACATCCTTCCTGTAATGGGCCAACCAGAGCCGCATGTAATACTCCAAATGCAGGTCGAACCAAAGTTTATAAAGTTACATCACAATTTCCTGACTCTTATGCTCAATGCCCTGACCAATGAAGGCAAGCATACCATATGTCTTTGTTATCACTCCATCTATTTGAAGTTACTATTTCACGACCAAGATCCCTTTACACATCAAGGTCTTGCGGCACTCGACCTCCCCAAGTTGCAACATCTCACACTTGCTCAGATTAAACAGCCATTTCTCCACTCATTTCTGCAGTTGATCTGCATCCTGCTGGATGCTGTAACAGCCTTCTTAAACTGTCTACAAATCCAGCAATCTTGGTGTCATCTACCAAACCATCTAGATTTACACCCAAGTCATTTACATATATATCAACGGTTCTAGCATAGATCCCTGCAGAAACTCCACTGGTCTTAGACTTCCAACCAGAACCACATCTGTCCACCACAACCCTTTGTCTATGTATGATTAAACCAGTTCTGAATCCATATGACCAAATCACCGTGACTTGAATGCATCTTAATCTTCTGAATTAGCCTACACGGGTGGAGGGGAGGCGTGTTTCTTCCTATTCCGAAGAATCTTCTCCAATAACATCCTTATCACTAACGTGAGGCTCGCCATCCTAAAATCCCATTGATTATCTCTACTTCCATTCTTAAACAAAGGAACATTGGCTCCTCTCTGGTCCTCCAGAACCATCGCCTGCAGTTAGAGAAGTTGCAACAGCCTTTGTCAAAGCTCCTGTAATCTCCTCTTGCTTCTCTTAATAACCAGGATTAGATCCATCCAGGCCCAGGAAATTTATCCACCTTAATGCTCTTCAAGAGCCCCAATACCGTTTCCTTCTTGATCTCAATCTGTTCTTGCTTATTAGCATTCTCCACACTGATCTCATTGTCCTCTATGTCCTTTGTGCAGCAGATGCAAATTACTCCCTTTAGTACCTCACCTACATCCTCTGATTTAAAGCACAAATTCCCTCCTTTGTCCATGAGCGGTCTGGACTTCTTCCTGGTTACCCTCTTGCTTTTAATGTACATATAAAAAGGCCTTGGGATTTTCATTAATCCGACTCGCCAATGACATTTCATGGTCCCTTTTGGCCCTTCCAATCACCCGCTTGAATTATTTCCTACATGCAGCTGTTTGAAAGCACATCAAACTAATGTAGGCCCACAACAAACTAAGAAACATGAACTGTCTTTCAACATACCAGATGATAACGAGATTAATGGTGTAAAAACTAAGCAACCATTTTCTCCAGCTTGAGATTCTAGAACGTACTTGTGCCCTGTCAGGTTGAAGGGTTCTGTCCTTTAAGAAAATGGGAAATTTCTTCTCGCAGAAGATGGTATACATGAAGAATTCTCACACCTCTTGATTAATACAAGGCTGTCAAGGTTTTGTACACCAAGGAAATGAACAACACGGTCAACATGCTACCAGCAATATTTTCCTGTTGTTGGTTTCCAAAGTAGTTTATGTGGTTAATATCCCATTGCTAATTGTGGGAGCTTGCTGTGCCCCAGGTCAGGTGTCACTTCAATAGGCACAACACTTCAACATATTTTGCTTTAACTTCTGGGTCGTCTTGATGTTGTGTACAAACAAAATGCTATGTGCAAACAAAAATGACTTCTCCAGATATTACCACAAGAGACAACAGAACGCAATCTAGAAATGGGCTGAACACATTCACAGCCATTTTAACATCGTTAACAAGAAAACCTTCAAAAACATTTCCTTCGCACTCACAATCTTTGACATTGGACTGAGAGGTGAAAATGGAGCAGGAAGAATGTGACCAAGTTTGGTTGGTGGAGGTGGGAGTTGGGTGTGGATATCAAGGGCTCAGTCTCCCCTTCCCACCAATTTGTGAGAGGTTTAGGGGTGGGGGGAGGATCAGTGGGAGAGGGGATCCGGGAGGCGGGGGGAGTGGAGGGATCGATCCTTGGTTTTTAAGAGAAGGCTGACTGGCCCTTGGATTGGAGAAGCATTGATACCTGGGATCGACTCCAGGGTAAACCTGGGAATAAGGGGTCCAATCCTTGGAACAAGGGGATGGGACTAGCCTTTGGAATTGGAGAGGTGACCCAGTGTCAATCCCAGGAGTGGACCCAGCCTCGGAAACTGGGGTGGTGGACCCTTTGGATTGGTGTGAGGGGGAGAAGGGGTCCATCAAAGGGGGAGTCTGCCCTAGGATTTAAAGGGGGAGTTTACCCTGGGATTGATAGGGGAGTTTAAAGGGGTTATTTAAGGGGGAGTTTGACCCTTGATTAAAAGGGGAGTTTGACCCCATAATTTAATGGGGAGTTTACCTCAGGATTTAAAGGGAAGTTTGCCGCAAGATTTGAAGGGAAGTTTACCCCGGGATTTAATGGGGAATTTACCTTTGATATAAGGGGGAGTTAACTCCAGGATTTTAAAGGGGGGGGGTTAAAAGGGGAGTTTACCACCAGGATTTTTAAAGGGAATTTTGACTCCAGGATTTAAAGGGGGAGTTTACCCTGGGATTTAAAGTTTACCTCAGGGTTAAATTGATTTTACCTCAGGATTTAAAGGGAGGTTTACCATGGGATTTAAAAAGGAATTTTGACCGCAGGATTTAGGGAGGGGTTTAACCCCCGGGATTTAGTGGGGTTATTTAAAGGTGGGAATTTGATCCCATAATTTACTCGGAGGATTATCTCAGGATTTTAAAGGGAATGCACTCCGGGATTTAAAGGGGGAGTTTACCCTGGGATTTAAAGGGGGAATTTACCTGGTTGTTTACAGAGAAGTTTATCCCGGGATTTTAAGGGGGAATTTACCTTGGGATTTAAAGGGGGAATTTACCCCGTTTTTTATAGGGAAGTTTATCTCGGGACTTAAAGGGGGAATTTACCCAGGGATTTAAAGGGGGAATTTACCCCGTTGTTTACAGGGAAGTTTATCCCGGGATTTAAAGGAAGAATTTACCCAGGGATTTAAAGGGAAGTTTATCCCGGGATTTAAAGGGGGAATTTACCCAGGGATTTAAAGGGAAGTTTATCCTGGGATTTAAAGGGGGAATTTACCACGGGATTTAAAGGGGTAGTTTACCGCCGGGATTTAAAGGGGGAATTTAGCCCGTTGTTTACAGAGTTTATCCCGAGGTTTAAAGGGGGAGTTTACCCCGGAATTTAAAGGAGGAATTTACCCTGGGATTTAAAGGGGGAATTTACCCTGATGTTTACAGGGGAGTTTATCCTGGGATTTAAAGGCGGAATTTACCCCAGGATTTAAAGGGGGAATTTACCCTGATGTTTACAGGGAAGTTTATCCTCGGATTTAAAGGAGGAATTTACCCCAGGATTTAAAGGGGGGAATTTACCCTGATGTTTACAGGGAAGTTTATCCTCGGATTTAAAGGAGGAATTTACCCCGGAACTTAAAGGGGGAATTTACCCTGATGTTTACAGGGAAGTTTATCCTGGGATTTAAAGGAGGAATTTACCCCGGGACTTAAAGGGGGAATTTACCCTGATGTTTAAAGGGAAGTTTATCCTGGGATTTAAAGGAGGAATTTACCCCGGGACTTAAAGGGGGAATTTACCCTGATGTTTAAAGGGAAGTTTATCCTGGGATTTAAAGGAGGAATTTACCCCGGGACTTAAAGGGGGAATTTACCCTGATGTTGACAGGGAAGTTTATCCTGGGATTTAAAGGGGGAATTTACCACGGTATTTAAAGGGTGGGATTTACCCCGTGGTTTACAGGAAAGTTTATCCCAGGATTTAAAAGGAGGAATTTACCTCAGGATTTTAAAGGGAGTTGATCCCGGGATTTAAAGGAGAGTTCACCCCTTGATTTAAGGTGTGTGTGTGTGTGTGTGTGTGGGGGGGGGGAATGGGGGATTAACCCCAGGATTTAAAGGAGAGTTTGCCCCTGAGGTGGGTTTTTAAGGGGAATTTTCCCTCGCAGGATTTAAACAGATGTTTACCTCAGCATTTAGAGAATGGATGTCGTGTGGTATCCCCCAGGGGGGAAAGTAAATAGGCAGACACAAAATGTTGGGAGCAACTCAGACGGGGACAGGCAGCAGGCAGCATCTGTGTGCGTGTGTGTGTGGAGAGAGGGAATGGGTGACATTTCAGGTCGAGACCATTCTTCAGGGAGGGTAAAAAGGCCGTCTCTTCCCCTCCCCTCACACTCACCTCCAGTTTAAATTCCATTTGGAATATTTTGGAGGACCAAGAACCACATGAAAGGGGTGAGAGAGAGAGCTCCAGGCTTTTGGGCCTACCTCGAGTGAGGCGCATCCCGCACACTGTGTGTGAGTGTGTGTGTGTGTGTGTGTGGGGCTGGTTGAAGGGACGGGCGAGCCTCAGCGGGAGGGTGTGGGAGCCCGCGTCCACGGCGGATATTTACCTCAAAAAAAAAAATCTCCTTCTCCTCCTCCGTCTTGTCTTTTGGGCGATCGGTCGCTCGCTCGGTCGAGCGGCTGGCGGACGCGGACGCGGGCGGGCAAACAAACGAACTCTCGCTCGAGCAGCGCTGCCTGGGGGAGGGGGGGGAGGGGGAAAGGGAGGGAGGAGCCCCGTCATTGGTCCAACCCCCCCCATCATTAGACCAACCCCCCCTCATTAGTCCAACCCCCCCTCATTGATCCAACCCCCCCCTCACGAGCCCAACCCCCCCTCATTAGTCCAAACCCCCCCACATTAGTCCAACCCCCTCCTCCCACATTAGTCCAACCCCCTCCTCCCTCATTAGTCCAACCCCCTCCCTCATTAGTCCAACCCCCCCTCATTAGTCCAACCCCCCCCTCATTGATCCAACCCCCCCTCATTGATCCAACCCCCCCCATTAGTCCAACCCACCCTCATTAGTCCAACCCCCCTCATTGATCCAACCCCCCCATTAGTCCAACCCACCCTCATTAGTCCAACCCCCTCCTCATTAGTCCAACCCCCTCCTCATTAGTCCAACCCCCTCCTCCCTCATTAGTCCAACCCCCCTCATTCGCCCAACCCCCCCTCATTAGTCCATCACCCCCCCTCATTAATCCAACCCCCCCCTCATTAGTCCAATCCCCCCTCATTAGTCCAACCCCCTTTCATTAGTCCACCCCCCTCATTAGCCCAACCCCCCCTCATTAACCCAACCCCCCCTCATTAGTCCAACACCCCCTCATTAGTCCAACCCCCCCTCTTCATTAGTCCAATCCAACCCCCGATCACCAACCCAACCCCCCCCTCATTAGTCCAAACCCCCATCTCATTAGTCCAACCCCCCCCCTCATTAGTCCAACCCCCCCCTCATTGGTCCAACCCCCCCTCATTGGTCCAACCCCCCCTCATTGGTCCAACCCCCCCTCATTAGTCCAACCCCCCCTCATTAGCCCAACCCCCCCCTCATTAGTCCAACCCCCCTTCATTAGTCCACCCCCCTCTCATTAGTCCACCCCCCTCATTGGTCCAACCCCCCCCTCTTCATTAGTCCAATCCCCCTCATTAGTCCAACCCCCCTTCATTAGTCCAATCCCCCTTCATTAGTCTAACCCCCCCCTCATTAGTCCAACCCCCCCTCTTCATTAGTCCAATCCAACACTCCATCACCAGCCCAACCCCCCCTCATTAGTCCAATCCCCCAATCTCATTAGTCCAACCCCCCCCTCATTAGTCCAACCCCCCTCATTGGTCCAACCCCCCTCAGTAGTCCAACCCCCCTCATTAGTCCAACCCCCTCCATCACTAGCCCAACATTAGTCCAACTCCCCCTCATTAGTCCAACCCCCATCATTAGTCCAACCCCCCTCATTCGTCCAACCCCCCCTCATTAGTCGAAGCTCCCCCCCTCATTAGACCAACACCCCCTCATTGGTCCAACACCCCCTCATTAGCCCAACCCCCCCCTCATTAGTCCAACCCCCATCACTTGCCCAAACCCCCCCTCATTAGTCCAACCCCTCCTCTTATTAGTCCAACCCCCCTCGTTGATCCAACCCCCCCAATTAGTCCAACCCCCCTCATTAGTCCCACCCCCCTCCTCATTAGTCCAACCCCCCTTCATTAGTCCAACCCCCCTTCATTAGTCCAACCCCCCCTCATTAGTCCACCCCCCCTCATTGATGCAACCCCCTTCCTCATTGATCCAATCCCGCCCTCATTAGTCCAAACCCCCTCATTAGTCCACCCCCTCATTAGCCAACCCCTCTCTCATTAGTCCAACCCCATTGATTCAACCCCCTCCTCATTAGTCCAACCCTTCTTCATTAGTCCAACCCCCCTCATTAGTCCAACCCCTCCCCTTATTAGTTCATCTCCCCCTCGTTGATCCAATCTCCGTCGTTGATCCAACAACCCCCCCCCCCTCATTGGTCCCAACCCCCCTCATTAGTCCAACCCCTCCCCTCATTGGTCCAAACCCCCCCATTAGCCCAACCCATCTTATTAGTGTACTCCCCCATTCCCCCATTAGTTCACCCCCCCCTTTCGTTTCATATCATATCATATATATACAGCCGGAAACAGGCCTTTTCGGCCCTCCAAGTCCGTGCCGCCCAGCGATCCCCGTACATTAACACTATCCTACACCCACTAGGGACAATTTTTTACATTTACCCAGCCAATTAACCTACATACCTGTACGTCTTTGGAGTGTGGGAGGAAACCGAAGATCTCGGAGAAAACCCACGCAGGTCACGGGGAGAACGTACAAACTCCTTACAGTGCAGCACCCGTAGTCAGGATCGAACCTGAGTCTCCGGCGCTGCATTCGCTGTAAAGCAGCAACTCTACCGCTGCGCTACCGTGCCGTCCCAATCCGTCAGCACAGGAGCAGGAATAATGGGGGAGGAGGGAGGGGAGGGGGTAGGGAGGGAGGGAGGGGAGGGGGTAGGGAGGGAGGGGATGAGGTAGAGGGGGAGGGGAGGAGGGGGGGAGGGAGGGGATGAGGTAGAGGGGGAGGGGAGGAGGGAGGGGGGAAGGAGGGGAGGAGGGAGGGAGGGGAGGGGAGGGACGGGAGAGGGAGGGAGAGGGGGAGAAGGTGGGGCGAAAGGGGGGGAGAGTGGGTAGAGGGGGAGAGAGGGAAGGAGGTGGAGAGGGAGGGAGGGGAGGGGGAGAAAGGGGGGAGAGTATGTAGAGGGGAGGAGAGGGAGCAGAGGGGGGGCTGGGTGGGAGTTGATTGGTCGAATTGCACGTCACTCGAGCAAGAGGCGGGATCGGAATGCAGAGCCGAGATCCGATTGGTCCAAATCCCGCTGCAGGTCCCGCCTCCCGAGGCGATGGACAGCGAGGTCACCCAATAGCCGACGGATGAGGGAAGGGATGCCTTGAGTCGCCGAGGTGCGGGGGGCGCATGCGCACACGCGGTTGTTTGTCAGCCGGAGAACGTGTGGAGGCTGCGTCGTGACGTCATCGAGACTGGAGTTGATGCGAAAAACTTTTGTGTTTTGCTCAAGATTCCAGCATCTGCAGCCCCAATATATATGTCCCTTCAGCAGTTTGTTTTTGGCGGATAGGCACAAAATGCTGGAGTTACTCAGTGGGTCAGCCAGCTCAAGATTCCAGCATCTGGGGCCCCAATATATATGTCCCTTCAGCAGTTTGTTTTTGGCAGATAGGCACAAAATGCTGGAATAACTCAACGGGTCAGGCAGCTCAAGATTCCAGCATCTGCAGCCCCAGTAAATATCTCCTCGAGCACTTTGTTTTTTGGCGGATAGACACAAAATGCTGGAGTAACTCAGCGGGTCAGGCTGCATCTGTGGAGAAAAGGAAGAAGTGGTAACGTTGCAGGTCGAGACCCTTCTTCAGACTGAAAGTCATGGAGAGGGAAACTTAGAGGTATGAAAATGCACAGAACACAGAACAAATTAGAACTCAGGAAAGGTGGAGCCCACAAAGGTTCGTTGTTGGCTGCGGTCGGCTCAGGTTTGAAGAAGGGTCATGACCCAAAAGGTCCCCAATTCCATTTCTCCTGAGATGAGTTACTCCAGCATTTTGTGTCTATCTTCTCTGTAAGGTGCAAAACCCAGTATCTTCAGTTCCGTCTTTCACATCCCATCTTACACAGTTTTGGTTTTGTCTCTGGATTTCAGCATCTGCGTAATTTTATGCTTCCTGCTTAGCGACCAGTTCCGGGCGGCACCGCTAGGGGGCTGCTCAACGAAGGAGCGGCACCACCAGGACTCTGCAGGCTGCGGCATTGTCCGGATACGCATGCGCAGAGCAGCCTTGTGCCAAGGGGGACTACATCTCCCCAGATGCTCTGCTGAACTCTTGTCATGGTATCAACACGCTCGTCGGTCGTCATCACGCTCGAAGACTATCGAAGACCTGCCTATTTATATAGACATTTACTTATGTTTATTATTATGTATTTATTTTTTAAATTTTCTATAAATAAATATAAACACATAAAAATATTCTATTATAATTATTATAATAATTATTATTCTATTATTAAAAATATATATATATGTTATTCTCATGCACTATAGAAACATAGAAAATAGGTGCAGGAGCAGGCCATTCGGCCCTTCGAGCCAGCACCGCCATTCAATGTGATCATGGCTGATCATCCACAATCAGTACCCCGTTCCTGCCTTCTCCCCAAATCCCTTGATTCAGTTTGCCCGAAGAGCTAAATCTAACTCTTGAAAACATCCAGTGAATAGACCTCCACTGCCTTCTATGGCAGAGAATTTCACAGATTCACAACTCTCTGGGTGAATAAGTTTTTCCTCATCTCAGTCTTAAATGGCCTACCCCTTATTCTTAAACTGTGAGCCCTGGTTCTGGACCGGGAACATTTTTCCTGCATCTAGCGTGTCCAATCCTTTAAGAATTTTGTATATTTCTAAAAGATCCCCTCTCAACCTTCTAAAATCCAGTGAATACAAGCCCAGTCGACCCATTCTTTCATAGAAACATAGAAACATAGAAAATAGGTGCAGGAGTAGGCATTCAGCCCGTCGAGCTGAATTAATATAAATATATAAATATAACTATAAAATAATATCAATATTATTATATAGATTAATACACATTATATTAACATTATATTATTTGTTAATAATAATAATAATAGTTAAGTATTAACTATTATGTATTAATACATATAACAGTATTAATATTATATTAATATTATTAAACTAAAATTATGTAGATTAATACACATTATATTAATAATATATTATGTATTAATAGATATAATAACAGTATTAATATTATATTAATATAAATATTTATAGGATGTATATTTATAAGTATATTTATATCTTTATACATAACATTTTCTACGGGTCTAAAGAAGGGTGTCGACGCGAAACGTTACCCATTCCTTCTCTGCAGAGATGCCTGACCCGCTGAGTTACTCCAGCATTTTGTGTCTATCACCATCTGTAGTCAATGAGAAAACGGACTACACCACCCGACATGCTCTTCCCCAGCGTCATGGCATCATCTCGCTTGAAGACCGGCAACCCAGTCTGTCGCCTGTGGAGAGAGGAGATGAGGACCCCTTCCTTTGTCCCGCCCCCCTGACATCAGTCTGAAGAAGGGTCTCGACCCGAAACGTCACCATTCCTTCTCTCCCGAGATGCTGCCTGACCTGCTGAGTTACTCCAGCATTTTGTGAATAAATCGATGAGGACTACACTTCCCGTCATGCCGTCTGTCCCCCACCCCCCCAGCACGGCTGGCTGCTACCAAGTGGACAAGTTGGACTACATCTCCCGACATGCCACCTATCGACGTCATCTCGTCATGTCGCCGAGGGACGGGGTCCCGCCCACTGACCGACGACGTCATCACGCAGGGGGCGGGGATGGAGGGGGAGGGTCGGCCGCAACAAACAGAGCCGGGCAAGATGGCGACGGCGGCGGTGTCGGAGCGGCAGGAGACAGCGGCGGCCGAGCATGAGCGCATCCTGAGGGAGATCGAGAGCACAGAGTCGGCCTGCATCGGGCCCACGCTCCGGTAGGGCGGCTCTGGAGGGGGGGGGGGGGCGGGGAGCACCCGAGAACCAGCGCTTCTCCGCCCATTCCTGACCGAGGGGGGTCAGAGGTCAGGGGTCAGGGGTTTTCCAGGGACAGGCGACGCCAACCCGCGCCTTCTGACCCCTAACCCCTCCCCCACCGCCCCAGCCTCTTGCTCTTTGACCCCTGGACACCATCCTCCCTCTTTGCCCCCTGACCCCACTTGCCCCATTGAACCTATCCTCCCTCCCACTTGCACTCTGACCCCATCCTCTCTCCCACTTGCCCTCTGACCCCATCCTCTCTCCCACTTTCCCCATTGACCCCATCCTCCCTCCCACTTGCCCTCTGACCCCATCCTCTCTCTTGCCCCCTGACCCCACTTCCCCCATTGACCCCATCCTCCCTCCCACTTGCCCTCTGACCCCATCCTCTCTCTTGCCCACTTGCCCCATTGAACCTATCCTCCCTCCCACTTGCCCTCTGACCCCATCCTCTCTCCCACTTGCACTCTGACCCCATCCTCTACCTTGCCCCCTTTCCCCATCCTCCTCGCCTCACCCACACACTGTCCTCCCATTCCCTGCCTCTTGCTCCTTGCCTTCTGACCCAGTCCTTCCCTCAGTCCCAATCCAGGGTCACATTGCTTATTTCCAATTTTGTCTCAGTTTTGATTTATTTGTTGCAAACTCTTATGTCCACCTGGTTTTTGTTGTGTTGTTTTGCTGCATGCTTGCTGGCTGAAGTTCACGGTGATTGCCATGGATGAGTTTGCTCGTGCATCTCAGGTGATCAGCAAAAAGATGGGATTGAAGTTCCTAAGAGTAAATACATCAAACAATTTGGCCTGGACCACCCACATCAATGTGTAGAAACAAGGAACTGTGGATGCTGGTTTACAAAAAAAAGACACAAATGCTGGAGTAACTCCAGCAGGTCAGTGTGACGTTTCGGTTTGGGGGGGCCTTCTTCAGACTCAAGAAAAACTCTTAGTGTGTCAATGTATCAGTCTGAAGAAGGACCCTGACCCGAAACTTCATCTATCCATGTTCTCCAGAGCTGCTGCCTGACCCGCTGAGTTATTCCTGCACTTTTCCCCTTTCAACATAAAATATGAAGGAGAGTCCTGATCCAAAACATCACCTATCCAAACACATCAATAGGACACAAAGTGCTGGAGTAACTCAGCGGGTCAAGCAGTATCTCTGGAGAACATGGACAGGTGATGTTTTGTGTCGAGACCCTTCCTCAGACACAAAACACATCAATGCTTCGACTTGCTTCGAAGGCAAAGGGAGGTCAACTGTACCAACTTGATTGGATGCACTGCAAAAAAAATATCCTACTCAGATCTATCTCAGCTTGGTTTGGCAGCATTTTGGCCCAAGACCACAAGAAACTACAGAGAGTTGTGCACTGCAGAGAGTGTGAACGCAGCCCAGTCCATTACACAAAGCAGCCTCTCCCCTCCCCTCCCCCCAAGCCCAAACCCTTGCCTTGCAGTTGTCCTCAGTCAACTCCATCTATGCAATGCTGTCTCAGGAAAGCAGCCAATATAATCAAGGATCAACCATGGGACAGTAGATACAAATGATTGAAAGCATATACCACCAGATTAATCATCTGCTGCATCGTTATCAGTGACCCAACCTGAAACATCATCTGTCCATTCCCTCCACAGATGCTGCTTGACCTGCTGAGTTATAGAGTCAGTCTGAAGAAGCGTCTCAAGCCAAAACGTCACCCATTCCTTCTCACCAGAGACACTGCCTGTCCCGCCGAGTTACTTCAGCATTTTATCTTTTAGGATCATACTGCGTGGAAACAGGCCCTTCGACCCACTTGCCCGCACCGGCCAACATGTCCCATCTACACAAGTCTCACCTGCCTGCGTTTGGCCCATATCCTTCCAAACCTGTCCTATCCATGTAACTGTCAAAATGTTTCTTAAACGAGTTCCTCCAGCGCCTGCAGTTCCTTGTGTCTCCAAAAGCTGAAAAGCAGATGTGTGACATGTTCTTATTGAATAGATTATTTAACGGCACAAATGGCTGCTTTGTTCATGAACACGCAAGTTGTTGGTTGTATTACGTTGAGTTGGGTTGCAGGAGATTGTGAAGGACTTGCCTTCTTTCTGACTGATGACTGCTGTTACTTTGGAACTTGCCCTGAAGGTTAATAGCCACAACCAAACTAGAACTGCAGAGTTCTGATAGTCATGATTGGGGTTCTGCAAGTTTTGCAACTCTGGTAAACTGCAGTAAAAGAATGTTAATAAGTTCATAAGATCTAGGAGCAGAAGAAGGCCATTTGGCCCATCCAGTCTACTTTGCCATTCAAACATGACTGATCATCTCTCCCTCCTAACCCCATTCTCCTGCCTTCTCCCCATAACCTCTGACACCCTTACTAATGAAGAATCTGTCAATCTCCGCCTTAAAAATATCGATTGACCTAGCCTCCACAGCCGCCTATGGCAATGAATTCCACAGATTCACCACCCTCTGACGACAGAAATTCATATCATATCATATCATATATATACAGCCGGAAACAGGCCTTTTCGGCCCACCAAGTCCGTGCCGCCCAGCGATCCCCTTACATTAACACTATCCTACACCCACTAGGGACAATTTTTACATTTACCCAGCCAATTAACCTACATACCTGTATGTCTTTGGACGTACATTCCTCCTCATCTCTGTTCTAAAGCTATGTCCTTTTATTCTGAGGCTGTGCCCTCTGGTCCTAGACACTCCCACTATTGCAAACATCCTCTCCACATCCACTCTATCCAGGCCTTTCACTATTTGCTATTCTAGGGTGTTGCTCATCGCAGGCTGATTCAGATACAGGCAGAGTTCCAGACTTGGTGATCTCATTGATGATTTCATTGAAGTGCAGGATATCCATGGAGACCTATGGGGTGGATGCAGTGTTAATGTTTCCCTTGGCTCAGTGTCCATTTCTTAAGAGGATTGTACAGGCTAGATGCAGGAAAATTGTTCCCGATGTTGGGGGAATCCATAACCAGGGGTCACACAGTTTAAAAATAAGGGGTATGCCAATTAGGACAGAGATGAGGAAAAACCTTTTTACCCAGAGAGATGTGAATCTGTGGAATTCTCTGCCACAGAAGGCAGTGGAGGCCAATTCTCTGGATGTTTTCAAGAGAGAGTTATATTTAGCTCTTAAGGCTAATGGAATCAAGGGATATGGGGAAAAAGCAGGAACGATGTACTGATTTTGGATGATCGACCATGGTCATCTTGAAGAGTGGTGCTGGTTCGAAGGGCTGAATGGCCTCCTGTGCCTACTTTCCAAGTTTCTATGAGGACACCACATGGTGGAAACCCCTAGTTTAGTTTAGGGTTACAGAGCGGAAACAGGTCCTTCGGCCCACTGAGTCCGCGCCGACCAGCGATCCCCTTACACGAACACTATCCAACACATTTGGGACAATTTACAACTTTAAAAAAACTAAAGCCAATTAACCTACATACCTTTACGTCTTTGGAGTGTGGGAGGAAACAGGAGCACGCAGAGAAAACCCATGCGGTCATGGGGAGAACGTACAAACTCCGTACAGACAGCACCCATAGTCAGGATCAAGCCCGGGTCTCTGGCGCTGTGAGACTACCACTTCGCCACTGTGCTGCCCAAGTGTTGGTGGTGCGTGCTGAGATAGAGGGTTGAAGGCTTTTCATTGCTGCCGGGAGCAGGTAGCAATTATCAAAAGGGAATGAGAACATGAAAGAGTTTTAGAACCGCAGAGGAATGACTCACACAGAAAGACAAGTCTTATCCAGACTCACTCTCCACCTTAAAAATATCCATTGACGGCCTCCCCGGCCTTTTGTGGCAAAGAATTACACAGATCCACCGCAATTTGTCTAATAAATTCCTCCCGTTCTGTCTAAAGGAATGTCCTTTAATTCTTGAAGCTGTGCCCTCTGGTCCGAGACTCCCACTAGTGGAAACATCCTCTCCACGTGCACTCTCTCCAGGCCGCTCACCATTTGGAAAGTTTCAATGAGGTCGCCCCTCATGCAGTGGTGGTGGGGGCAGATATGATAGTGGTTTAGTTTAGTTTAGAGATACAGCGCGGAAACAGGCCCTTCGACCCACCGAGTCCGAACCGACCAGCGATCCCCCCACATTAACGATATCCTACACACACTAGGGACAATTTACATTTACACCAAGCCAATCTACCTGCAAACCTCAACGTCTGGAGTGTGGGAGGAAACCGAAGATCTCGGAGAAAACCACGCAGGTCACGGGGAGAACGTACAAACTCCATACAGACAGCACCCGTGGTCGGGATCGAACTCGGGTCTCCGGCGCTGCAAGTGCTGTAAGGCAGCAACTCTACCACTACGCCACCGTGCCGCCCTAGTTTAAGAGGCTTTTGGATAGGCACATGGATATGCAGGAAATGGAGCGATAGCTGTGAATGGTTCCCAAACTTCCTTAGAAGGTTTAGTTCAGTTTAGTTTATTGTCACGTGTAACGAGGTACAGTGAAAAGAGCTTTGTTGCCTGCTGACCACTCAGCGAAAAGGCAATCGAGCCATTTACGGTGAAAAGATTCATGATAAGGGAATAACGTTTAGTGCAAGGTAAAGTCCGATTAAAGATAGTCTGAGGATCTCCAATGGGGTTGATGGGAGGTCAGGACCACTCTCTGGTTGTTGGTAGGATGGATCAGTTGCCTGATAACAGCCGGGAAGAAACTGTCCCTGAATCTGGAGGTGTGCGTTTTCACACTTCTGAACCCCTTGCCTGATGGGAGAGGGGAGAAGATAGTCTGAGAGACATCAATTAGGTAGATAGTAGTTCAGGACTGCTGCCTAGTTGTGGCAGGATGGTTCAGTTGCCTGATTAGGGAAGGACTAGGAAGTTTAGAACTGAGATGAGGAAAAACTTTTTCAGTCAGAGAGTTGTAAATCTGTGGAATTCTCTGCCTCAGAAGGCAGTGGAGGCCAATTCTCTGAATGCTTTCAAGAGAGAGCTAGATAGGGCTCTTAAGGATAGCGGAGTCAGGGGGTATGGGGAGAAGGCAGGAACGGGGTACTGATTGAGAATTATCAACCATGATCACGTTGAATGGTGGTGCTGGCTCGAAGGGCCGAATGGCTTACTCCTGCACCTATTGTTCAGCATATACCCAACAGCAACCCTCAAACAACCTACAGATGGAAGCATTTGGTCGGGAAGCATCACAGCTTGGTTTGGGAACAACTCCATCCAAGACTGCAGAGAATTGTAGACCCAGCCCAGACCATCACACAAACCAACCTCCCTTCGATTGAATCCATCTACACCTCACGCTGCCTCGGCAAGGCCAGCAGCATCATCAAGGACCAGTCTCACCCCGGCCACTCCCTCTTCTTCCCTCTCCCATCAGGCATAAGGTACAGAAGTGTGAAAACGCACACCTCCAGATTCAAGGACAGTTTCTTCCCAGCTGTTATCAGACAACTGAACCATCCTACCACAACCAGAGAGCAGTGTTGAACTACTGTCTATCTTATTGGAGACCCTCGGACTATCTTTCATCGGATTTTATTGGACTTTATCTTGGACTAAATGTTATTCTGTATCTAAATGTTATTGTGTATCTCAATGTCATCGTGTATCTGCACACCATTGACAGCACGATTGTAATCATGTATTGTCTTTCTGCTGACTGGTTAGCACGCAACAAAAGCTTTTCACTGTACCTCTGTACACGTGACAATAAACTCAACTAAACTCATAGAAACATAGAAAATAGGTGCAGGAGTTTGAAAAGGCCCTTCGAGCCTGCACCGCCATTCAATATGATCATGGCTGATCATCCAACTCAGTATCCCGTACCTGCCTTCTCTCCATACCCCCTGATCCCTTTAGCCATAAGGGCCACATCTAACTCCCTCTTAAATATAGCCAATGAACTGGCCTCAACTACCTTCTGTGGCAGAGAATTCCACAGATTCACCACTCTCTGTGTGAAAAAAAAACTTTCTCATCTCAGTCCTAAAAGACTTCCCCCTTATCCTTAAACTGTGACCCCTTGTTCTGGACTTCCCCAACATCGGGAACAATCTTCCTGCATCTAGCCTGTCCAACCCCTTAAGAATTTCGTAAGTTTCTATAAGATCCCCCCCTCAATCTTCTAAATTCCAGCGAGTACAAGCCGAGTCTATCCAGTCTTTCTTCATATGAAAGTCCTGCCATCCCAGGAATCAATCTGGTGAACCTTCTCTGTACTCCCTCTATGGCAAGAATGTATTTCCTCAGATTAGGAGACCAAAACTGTACACAATACTCCAGGTGTGGTCTCACCAATGCCCTGTACAACTGCAGCAGAACCTCCCTGCTCCTATACTTAAATCCCCTCGCTATGAATGCCAACATACCATTCGCTTTCTTCACTGCCTGCTGCACCTGCAAGCCCACTTTCAATGACTGGTGTACCACGACACCCAGGTCTCGTTGCACCTCCCCTTCTCCTAATCGGCCACCATTCAGATAACTCTTGTTCCGCTCCCACGGGAAGCGCCCTAAAGTGATCGGCTTTGGAAGCAGCATGCAGTGACCCCAGCACATGGAAGTGGAGGAGCAGCAGCTGGAGTCGACAGTCGGCGTATTTGTGGTGGTTGCGGGTGATGGTGATGGTGATGGTGGAGGCGGCCGTCGGAGGCCCAACAGCAGCCGGGCGAGCGAGCGGATCGGGCGCAGCCTGCGGCAGCCGCGCAGAGCGGCTGTGGAAGGAGCCGACGGCATCGCGCTGGGCCAGACCCACCCGTAATCCATCAATCCCGTGCCGCCAGGACACTCGGCCTCAAAGTGAGGAAATAGGAAAAATTCCTTGGGCCAAGATCGGACTTTTCAGAGACTTGGAAGTTGTAAGATGGCGCCGTCTCTCTGTGCGCTGTTCCAGAGGAGGGTCTCTTGGACTCATGTACAGTATGTTGATTGATTAGTATATATTGATTAGTACGGGTGTCAGTGTTCTGGGGGGAGGGCAGGAGAAGGGTTAGGAGGGAGAGATAGATCAGCCATGATTGAATGGCAGAGTGTGGCTTAATTCTGCACCTATCGCTTAGAAACATGATCTGACTAGGTAATATGCAGAACAAGCATTTCCACAGTTTAGTTTAGAGATACAACACGGAAACATGTCCTTCGGCCCACTGAGACCGCGCTGACCAGCGATCCCCGCACTTTAACGCTATCTACACAAGCAATTTACAATTATACCAAGCCAATTAACCTGTACGTCTTTGGAGTGTGGGAGGAAACCAGAGCTGCTGTAGGAAACCCACGCAGGTCACAGGGAGAACTTACAAACTCCGTACAGACAGCACCCGCAGTCGGGATCGAACCTGGTTCCCTGGCGTGAGAAAGCAACTGTACCGCTGTGCCACCTTGTACAGTACACGTGTACTCCTGTACACATACCCATAAATAAATTGAACTAAAAACATGGTATGTTTTCAAACCACTGCAGAACAGTAGACACAAAATGCTGGAGTAACTCAGCGGGTCAGGCAGCATCTCTGGAGAGAAGGAATGGGTGATGTTTTGGGTCTGAAGAAGGGTCTCGACCCGAAAGGTCACCCATTCCTTCTCTCCAGAGATGCTGCCTCATTCTCTGCCTCAGAAGGCAGTGGAAGCCAATTCTCTGAATGCATTCAAGAGAGAGCTGGATAGAGCTCTTAAGGATAGCGGAGTCAGGGGGTATGGGGAGAAGGCAGGAACGGGGTACTGATTGAGAATGATCAGCCATGATCACATTGACTGGCGGTGCTGGCTCGAAGGGCCGAATGACCTCCTCCTGCACCTATTGTCTATTGTCTGCCTGACCCGCTGAGTTACTCCAGCATTTGGTGTCGACCTTCGATTTAAACCAGCATCTGCAGTTTTCTTTCCTACACTGCAGAACAGTGTATTGTTTCAGCCAGGTTTTATCCAGCCTACATTATAAAAGGAAGTCAAATAAGTCAGCTTCAAAAACATAGTGTTTCCACATGCTGCAGAATACACTAGGGTCTATCCCTGGGTTAATACTGATTTCATGGTGCCTTCAAGAATTAGGCCTCTTTACCCTGATGGTAAAGTTATTTCTGAAGTATGAAAATGTTGATCTCACAGCTGCAAAAAAACATGCAGGCTGCGCTTCCCAAGCCCCAGATCCTGATTATGTAACTCAGCAGGATTGGCAAGCTTCAACGCATTTACCCTCAACACAAAGTGTTTAGAGTTTAGTAATACAGCGTGGAAACAGGCCCCTCGGCCCATCAAGTCAGCGCCGACCAATGATCTCCATACACTAGCACTGTCCTACACATTAGGGACAATTGTACCGAAGCCGATCTTTAGAGGGTGAGAGGAAACCCACGGATACGGAGAGAACGTCCAAACTCCGTACAGACAGCACCCATAGACAGGATTGAGCCCGGGGTCTCTGGCACTGCAAGCGCTGTAAGGCAGCAACTCTACCGCTGCACCACCGTGCTGCTCCGAGCAATGGCGGAAACAATAACTGGAGGGCAGGGTTACTCTTGTGGACTGAGCTGAGGTGTTCTTGAAAACAGCACAGTGGCACAGCGCTGCTGGTAGAGCTGCTGCCTCAAAGCACCAGAGACCCGGGCTCAATCCTGACCTCGGGTGCTGTCTGTGTGCAGTTTGCACGTTTTTGCTGTCACCGCGTGGGTTTACCTCCAGGGGCTCAGGTTTCCTCCAA
Source organism: Rhinoraja longicauda (assembly GCF_053455715.1). Classification (NCBI taxonomy): domain Eukaryota; kingdom Metazoa; phylum Chordata; class Chondrichthyes; order Rajiformes; family Arhynchobatidae; genus Rhinoraja; species Rhinoraja longicauda. Next base: position 4,378,583 of record NC_135953.1, on the reverse strand, counting down.
GCCCATTTAGGTTTGTAGGTTACTTGGCCTCTATGAATTGCCCTTAATATCATTGTCGTGAAGCATGGAGACGGACAGGCCCTACGGCCCAACTAGTCCATGCCGACCAATGCGTCAGGAGTGAATGCAAAGTGGAATAACGGAGAACGAGTGTGAACGGGAGATCCATACTGGGTGTGGACTTTTCTATGTTCTATTCACAAAATGCTGGAGTAACTCAGCAGGTCAGGCAGCATCATTGATAGTGAGGTAGACTTTCAAAGTCTACAGAGAGACTTGGGCCTTTTGGAAGGGTGGGCTGAAAGATGGCAGATGGAGTTTAATGCTGATAAGTGTGAGGTGCTGCATTTTGGTAGGACAAATCAAAATAGGACGTACAGGGTAAATGGTAGGGAATTGAGGAATGCAGTGGAACAGAGGGATCTGGGAATAACTGTGCATTGTTCCCTGAAGGTGGAATCTCATGTGGATAGGGTGGTGAAGAAGGCGTTTGGTATGTTTGCCTTTATAAATCAGAGCATCGAGTATAGAAGTTGGGATGTAATGTTAAAATTGTACAGGGCATTGGTGAGGCCGAATCTGGAGTATGGTGTGCAGTTCTGGTCGCCAAATTATAGGAAGGATGTCGACAAAATGGAGAGGGTACAGAGGAGATTTACTAGAATGTTGCCTGGGTTTCAGCACTTAGGCTACAGAGAGAGGTTGAACAGGTTGGGTCTTTATTCTCTGGAGCGTAGAAGGTTGAGGGGGGACTCGATAGAGGTTTTTTAAATTTTGAGAGGGACGGACAGAGTTGACGTGGGTAGGCTTTTCCCTTTGAGAGTGGGGAAGATTCCAACAAGGGGACATAGCTTCAGAATTGAGGGACAAAGGTTTAGGGGTAACATGAGGGGGAACTTCTTTACTCAGAGGGTGGTGGCTGTATGGAATGGGCTTCCGGTGGAAGTGGTGGAGGCTGGCTCGATTTTATTATTTAAGAGTAAATTGGATAGGTATATGGATAGGAGGGGATTAGAGGGTTATGGTCTGAGTGCAGGTAGATGAGACTAGGTCAGGGAGAATGGTCGGCGTGGACTGGTAGGGCCGGACAGGCCTGTTTCCATGCTGTAGTTGTTATATGTTATATGTTATATCTCAGGAGAGAAGGAATGGGTGACGTTTCGGGTCGAGACCCTTCTTCAGTCTGAAGAAGAGTCTCGACCCGAAACGTCACCCATTAACTTCTCTCCCGAGATGCTGCCTGACCTGCTGAGTTACTCCAGCATTTTGTGAATAAACACCTTCGATTTGTACCAGCATCTGCAGTTATTTTCTTATACTTTCTATGTTCTATGATCTTTATCCCGTTGTAACCTGACACAATCATTCTTGTGAAGATAGTGTCTTATTGTTGAACTGCAGGTAATTTGTCATTTCACTGCACATTTATGTGTATGTGACAAATAAATGACTATTGACTATTGACTATTGGAGTTACTCAGCGGGTCTGGCAGCAACTTTGGAGAAAAAGGGATCCACACAGACCCTGAGATCAGGATTGAACCCGGGTCACTGTGTGCCGAAGGGCATGTTTCTATGCTGTGAACCATCCTATCAACAACTAGAGAGCAGTCCTGAGCTATCTACCTCATTGGAGACCCTCGGACTATCTTTGATTGGTCTTTACTGGAATTTACCTTGCACTAAACTCTATTCATGTTATTATCTTTATTATGTATATGTACACCGTGAATGGCTCGAATGGAATCATTTATTGTCTTTCCGCTGACTGGTTAGCATGCAACAAAAGTTTCTCACTGTACCTCGGTACACGTGACAATAAACTACATTTCAGTCGGTCAAAAACTGAAACACAGCAAGCAGCCGGGGAGAGAATGGATAGGCGACATTTCGGGTTGGGACAATTCTTCAGTCTTAATTTCAATGGCACTCTTGCAGATAATAGATCCTTCCTTTGCCAATATCCTATTATCGCGCTTGCAAGAGCTAATACATGTTTTGAGTTGTTTGTACAATATATACTAAAGGCTCGACCAGTCTAAATAAGAATCCTGACCCAGAACGTCACCTGTCCTTTCTCTCCCCAGATGCTGCTTGACCCACTTAGTTTAGTTTAGAGATACAGTGGAAACAGGCCCATCGGCCCACCGAGTACACGCCAACCAACAATCACCTGTACACTAGTTCTATGTTATTCCAGTTTTGCATCCCTCACTCTAGGGGACGTTTACAGAAACCAAATAACCTACAAACCTGCACGTCTTTGGGATGTGGGAGGAAACGAGCAACCCGGTGGCACGGTGGCGCAGCGGTAGAGTTGCTGCCTTACAGCGAATGCAGCACCGGAGACTCAGGTTCGATCCTGACTACGGGCGCCGTCTGTACGGAGCTTGTACGTTCTCCCCGTGACCTGCGTGGGTTTTCTCCGAGATCTTCGGTTTCCTCCCACACTCCAAAGACATACAGGTATGTAGGTTAATTGGCTGGGCAAATGTAAAAAAATTGTCCCTAGTGTGTGTAGGATAGTGTTAATGTGCGGGGATCGCTGGGCGGCGCGGACCCGGTGGGCTGAAGGGCCTGTTTCCGCGCTGTATCTCTAAATCTAAAAAAAAATCTAAACCCACGTGGTCACGGGGAGAATGTATAAACTCCGCATAGACAGCACCTGTAGTCAGGATGGAACCCGGGACTCTGGCGCTGTGAGGCAGCAACTCTACTGCTGTGCTACTGATACCCCAGAGCTTTGTGTTTTGCTCGAGATTCCAGCATCTGTAGTCTGTTGCGTTTCTTTTAGTTTAGAGATACAGCGTGGAAACAGGCTCCTTGGCCCAGATTCTGCACAGACCAGTGATCCCCGCACACTAACACTACCCTACACACAGTCGGGACAATTTTACATTCATACCAAGCCAATTAACCAACAAACCTGCACGTCTTTGGAGTGTGGGAGGAAACCGAAGATCCCGGAGAAAACCCGCGCAGGTCACGGGGTGAACGTACAAACTCCGTACAGACAGCGCCCGTAGTCAGGATCGAACCCGGGGCTTTGGCGCTGTAAGGCAGCAACTCTACTGCTGCGCCACCGTGCTGCCTGAAGGCATTTAGCCTTGTCGCTTGTACAAGTGTAACTGAAATGTTGGAACACATTGAAGAGTGCATGGGCCAGTTGTCAGCTGGATCCCACTAATGAGTACATAACACTGCTCGCATTAAGACCGCAGAATAAGACAGCGTCATGCGCTGAGCAACTATGCTTCCATTTCAAAGGCATCCTTGCAAGACTTGACAGATTTTTGAGCCTTCCTCTGCCAAACCCTATAATTACTCTTGCAAGATCTAAAACTTGTTTTGAGTTGTTTGTACAATGTATACCAAAGGCTCGACCACTTTGCCTCTTGAAACAGAATTGTCACAGCACACGGCATTCAGTTCTCAGTAGCTTTGCAAGGGTTTTTGTTAGTGCAAATCCAGTTGGTCTTATTTTATATTCCGATGTTTTCATTAGTTTAGACACAAAAAGCTGGAATAACTCAGTGGGACAGGCATGGCTGAGAAGGAATGGGTGACGTTTCGGGTCGAGACCTTTCTTCAGACTACTAGTTTAGTTTAGTGATACAGCGTGGAAACAGGCCCTTCGGCCCACATGTCCGCGCTGACCGGCGATCCCCGCACACTAACACTATCCTAGTGGGGGAGTCTAGGACCAGAGGACGCAGCCTCAGAATATAAGGACGTACCTTTAGAAAGGAGATGAGGAGGAATTTCTTTAGCCAGAGGGTGGTGAATCTGTGGAATTATTTGCCACCTGATTCGTACAGGTGTCAGGAGTGATGGGGAGAAGGCAGGAGAATAACAGATTGGTTTGCTTGTTCATTTTAGAAAGCATCTAATAATTGGAGTCGCACATGAATTGAGAATCAGATTGCATTAGTGCCATAAACTCCAGAGTGCACGTCAGTTGATGAGCCCACAAGGCTTTCATGAAATTATGTCCTCAGGATGGGGGGTGCTGGCAAGACTGATGTCTGTTGCCTCAAGAAAAGTACTACAAACGTCATTAAGTTGGAAAGCCTGCTTAGACGACGTGCGAGTATGTTGCCAGGACTCGAGGGCCTGTTCCGCATGCAGGTTGAGCAAGCATGTTACCAGAGCTAGAGGGTGTGAGCTACAGGGAGAGGTTGAGTAGGCTGGGACTCTATTCCTTGGAGCGCAGGAGGATGAGGGGGTGATCATATCGAGATGTACAAAATCATGAGGGGAATAGAGAGGGTAAAAGACATAGGTTTATGGTGGAGAGGAGAAATATTTAATGGGAACCTGAGGGGCAACCTTTTCACACAGAGGGTGGTGGAGTTGAGGCTGGTACAAAAACAACATTTAAAAGTTTATTCACAAAATGCTGGAGTAACTCAGCGGGTCAGGCAGCATCTCGGGAGAGAAGGAATGGGCGACGTTTCGGGTCGAGACCCTTCTTCAGATTTAAGATAATGGTCAGTAAAGAGAGTTCGAGGGTCTCCAATGAAGTAGGTAGTAGCTCAGGACCGCTCTCTAGTTGTTGATAGGAGGGTTCAGTTGCTTGATAACAGCTGGGAAGAAACTGTCCCTGAATCTGGAGGTGTGCGTTTTCACACTTCTGTACCTCTTGCCCGATGGGAGAGGGGAGAAGAGGGAGTGGCCGGGGTGAGACTGGTCCTTGATGATGCTGCTGGCCTTGCCGAGGCAGCGTGAGGTTTAAATGGAGTCAATGGAAGGGAGGTTGGTTAGATACTTGTACAGGTATATAGACAGGAAAGGTTTAATGCAATATGGGCCAAACGTGGGCAAATATTGGGGCATTTCAGTTGACATGGATGAGTTGGGCTAAAGGACCTGTGTCTCTGCTCTGTGGCTTTGTGACTCTGAATGAAGTTTGTTTACAGATAAGCCATGGTCTAAATGGACAGATAAATAAATTAAGGTGGCATGCTGGCACAGCAGTAGAGTTACGGAATTATAGCGCCAGAGGCAAGGGTTCGGTCCTGACGATGGGTGCTGTCTGTACGGAGTTGTACCTTCTCCCTGTGACTGTGTGGGTTTTCTCCAGCTGCTCCGGTTTCCTCCCACATTCCAAAGACGTGGAGGTTTGTAAGTTAAATGTAAACCCACCGTGTGTGCGGCAATAGGTGCAGCGGTAGAGTTGCTGCCTTACAGCGAATGCAGCGCCGGAGACTCCGGTTCGATCCTGACTACGGGTGCTGTCTGTACGGAGTTTGTACGTTCTCCCCGTGACCTGCTTGGGTTTTCTCTGAGATCTTCGGTTTCCTCCCACACTCTAAAGACGCACAGGGGTTTGTAGGTTAATTGGCTGGGCAAATGTAAAAATTGTCCCTAGTGAGTGTTAGTGTGCGGGGATCGCTGGGCGGCGCGGACCCGGTGGGCCGAAGGGCCTGTTTCTGCGCTGTATCTCTCTAAATCTCTAAATGTAAACTGTAAATTGTCCCTGGTGTGTAGGACATAACTAGTGTAAGGGTGATCGCTGGTCAGCACGGACTCAGTGGGCTGAAAGGCCTGTCTCTATACTGTATCTCTAAACATAAAATTAAGATGATAGATTCAAGTTATGGACCATAATGAGGCCCGAGGGTATTCATACCATGGTAGAGATTTATGAAAGGTTGAATAGCAGAACTCTGTCATAGTTTTAAGTAACAGATTGGTTTGCTTGTTCATTTTCGAAAACATCTAATAGTTGGAGTCACATGAATTGAGAATCTGATTGCTTTAGTGCCATAGACTCCAGAGTGCAGTTACATTCCTTGTTCACATGAAGCTCGCAGAGTATACATGGTAATGATAGATACAAAAATAAGTATAATCACAAATGCAGCACAGTAGAATGGTAAAAAGATTGCAGTGCAATCTTAAGTGGTGCATATCAAATGGTGGGGGGAAGTGTGTCTGAATTTGGTGATTGGTTCAGGAGTCGGAGAGCATTCGGGAAGAAGCTGTCTGAATATCCGAGCTTTCAGGCTCCTGTATCCCCTCCAAATAGGGCGGCACGGTGGCGCAGCGGTAGAGTTGCTGCCTTACAGCGCTAGAGACCCGTGCTCGATCCAGACTATGGGTGCTGTCTGTACGGAGTTTGTACGTTCTCCCCGTGACCTGCGTGGGTTTTCTCTGGGTATTCATAAGTTCTAAGAGCAGAATTAGGCTATTCGGCTCATCACGTCTACTCCACCATTCAATCGTGGCTGATCTATCTCTCCCTCTCAACCCCATTCTCCTGCCTTCTCCCTATAACCCCTGACACCCGTACTCATCAGCCTTACTGGGTGCTTCAGTTTCTTAGCATCTCTAAACTAAAATAAACTAGTGGGAGAGTCTCGGACAAGAGGTCATAGCCTCAGAATTAAAGGTCGTTCTTTTTGGAAGGAGATGAGGAGAAATTTCTTTAGTCAGAGGGTGGTGAATCTGTGGAATTCTTTGCCACAGAAGGCTGTGGAGGACATCAGTGGATATTCTTAAGGCAGAGAAAGATAGATTCTTGATTAGTTCGGGTGTCAGATGTTATGGGGAGAAGGCAGGAGAATGGGGTTAGGAGGGAGAGATAGATCGGCCATGATTGAATGGGCCGAATGGCCTAATCCTACCCTTATCACGTGACCTGTCTAAATGTTTCTTAAGCTTTGTGATAGTTGCTGCCTCAACTACCTCCTCCGGCAGCTCGTGCCATACACCCAACACCCTTTGTGTGTAAAAAAACCCCCAAAGATGGTCCTCGGGTTCGTATTAAATAATTTCCCCCTCAACTTATTCCTTTGTTCTCTGGTTCTCAATTCCCCAACTCTGGGTAAAAGACTCTGCATTAAGCCTCTATTCATCTCATGATCTTCTACACCTCTATAAGATGACCCCCCTCATTCTCCTGCGCTCCAAGGAATAAAGTCCTAGCCTGCCCAACCTCCCACTAGCTCAGGCCCTCGAGTCCTGACAACATCCTCATAAATCATGACTGCAACATTTTCCTTTAACAGGGTGACCAAAACTGACCTTCTGTTTAAGTCTGATGATCGTGGGAGTATGCGTGGTATTCCGTGGTGAACAGAATACATATTGTGTGCAATAAAGAATTGATAAGACTATTGGAAACACTGTAGTATCTTTGGAATAGCCAAGTACAAATTGTAACGATGATGGGTACAATGAAGTGTAATAAATAACCCTTTGGATTTAATACTTTTGTTCAATAAATGTTCTGATCCTTTTGACGCAAAGTTCCAGGGGTGTTGCTGATCTGCTCAACATTGTTCATGTGGGAACCAAGACCATTGGTATTGGTTCCTTATTGTCACATGTACAGTGTTTGTGTGCTATCCAGTTAAATCCCATTCTACATGAGTACAATCAAGCCATAGACAAGTCTGAGTAAGGGTCTCGACCCGAAACGTCACCCATGCCTTCTATCCAGAGATGCTGCCTGTCCCTTCTTCAGACTGATGTCAGAGGAGGGGGCGGGACAAAGATAGAATGTAGTCGGGGACAGGAAGACTAGTGGGAGAACTGGGAAGGGGAGGGGACAGAGAGGGAAAGCAGGGACTATTTGAAGTTAGAGAAGTAAATTGGAGGAACAGCACCTCAAAATTCGCTTGGGTAGTTTACACCCCAGCGGTATGAACATTGACTGCTCTAACTTCAGATAGCCCTTGCTTTCCCTCTCCTTCCCCTCCCCTTCCCTTCCCAATTCTCCCACTAGTCTTCCTGTCCCCGACTACATTTTATCTTTGTCCCGCCCCCTCCCCTGACATCAGTCTGAAGAAGGGTCTCGACCCGAAACGTCACCCATTCCTTCTCTCCCGAGATGCTGCCTGACCCACTGTTACTCCAGCATTTTGTGTCTACCTTTGATTTTAACCAGCATCTGCAGTTTATTTCTTACACGTGCTGCCTGTCCCGTTGAGTTACTCCAGCTTTTTGTGTCTCTTGTACAAGTGCAATAGGTAGTGCAAAGAGAAAAATACCAGAGCGCGGATTTTACAGAGTACTTGAGTTATAATTGCAATGAAAAAGTGCAAAGTCGCCAATGGGGTAGGTTGGAAGATTGGGGCTATACCCAGGCTCACTGGAGGGCCGTTAGGTTCATTAGTTCAATAGTGCGTTATGAGTCACATATGGAACTGCACAGTGACATTTGTTTTACATATATTACACATGCTGGCGCGACCACTTTTGGCACCATTATTCAGTCCAAAATTCGGGTGGTCTGAAATCAACTGGGGAAGAAGCTATTCCTGAATCTGGTATTTATTCACAAAATGCTGGAGTAACTCAGCAGGTCAGGCAGCATCTCGGGAGAGAAGGAATGGGTGACGTTTCGGGTCGAGACCCTTCTTCAGACTGAATTCCTGAATCTGCTTGGACATGCGTTCATCCTTTGTCGTTTCTGCCGGACAAGAGAGAGAAGGGTGAAAATGGGCGTTGATTATGTTGTCTGCTATCCCGAAGTGTAGTGTGAGGTGTAGAGGACTGGTTGTTTAATTACAAAGGTCCTTGTCTCCATGGATCGTTCCCTGCATGGTCCACAGCATCATTGATGTTCAGAGACAATGAACTGCAAATGCTGGTTCATACCAAAGAGAGACACAAAGTGCTTGAGTAACTCAGCGGGTCAGGCAGCAAAAGGGATGAGTGATGTTTCAATAGACAATAGGTGCAGGAAGAGGCCATTCGGCCCTTCGAGCCAGCACCGCCATTCAATGTGATCATGGCTGATCATTCTCAATCAGTACCCCGTTCCTACCTTCTCCCCATACCCCCTGACTCTGCTATCCTTAAGAGCTCTATCTAGCTCTCTTGAATGCATTCAGAGAATTGGCCTCCACTGCCTTCTGAGGCACAGAATTCCACAGATTCACAACTCTCTGACTGAAAACGTTTTTCCTCATCTCAGTTCTAAATGGCCTACCCCTTATTCTTAAAATGTGGCCCCTTGTTCTGGACTCCCCCAACATTGGGAACATGTTTCCTGCCTCTAACGTGTCCAATCCCTTAATAATCTTATACGTTTCGATAAGATCTTCTCTCATCCTTCTAAATTCCAGTGTATACAAGCTTAGTCGCTCCAGTCTTTCAACATATGACAGTCTCGCCATTCCGGGAATTAACCTAGTGAACCTGCGCTGCACGCCCTCAATAGCAAGAATATCCTTCCTCAAATTTGGAGACCAAAACTGCACACAGTTCTCCAGGTTGCGGTCTTACTAGGGCCCTGTACAACTACAGATGGACCTCTTTGCTCCCTCTTTCAGACTGAAAGTCTGACTCCCGACCTAAAAGATCACCTATCCTTATTTTCCAGAGATGCTGCCAGACTCGTTGAGTTACTCCAGCAGTTTGTGTCTAGCAAAGATGTGTAGTTTGGAGTATGGATGCTTGATAAAATCTGATATAATTTTTCTCGGCTCATTGAATAGCGACATGTGATGCAGCGGTAGAGTTGCTTTCTTCCAGCGCCAGAGACCCGGGTTTGATTCTGACTACGGGTGCTGTCTGTACGGAGTTTCTACATCCTTCCCGTGACCTGTGTGGGTTTTCTCCGGTATCTTCCCACACTCCAAAGGCTTCCAGGTTTGTAGGCTAATTGGCTTTGGTAAACCGTAAATGGCAGGGCAATAAGGAATGTTGTTGAGCAGAGGGACCTTGGAATTCAAGTGCAGAGTTCCTTGAAAGTTGCAACACAAATCGATAGGGTGGTTAAGAAGGATGGCATGCTTGCCTTCATAGAATAGAGGACAAAATTTGGGCAATATGTTGCAAGTTTACAAAGCACTGGTCAGACATATCTCAGTACAGCACAGTAACAGGATTTAAAAATTCATAAGTTCTAGGAGCAGAATTAGGCCATTTGTCCCACAATGTTTGTGCCGAACATGATGCCTAGATGAACTGATCTCATACACCGATCAGGCAAAACATTATGACCATCTGCCTAATATGCTGTTGGTCCTCCGTGTGCAGCCCCATACGCAGCAGGATGCACTGTGTATTGTGACACATTCCTCCCGTGGCCAACATTAAAATTTTCTGTGACTTGTGCCACAGTCGACCTTCTGTCGGTTCGGACCAAACGGGATAGCCTTCGTTGCCCTCGCGCATCAATGAGCCTTGGGCGCCCAACACCCTGTCTGTTGCCGGTTTGTGGTTTGTCCCTCCTCGGACCACTGTCGGTCGGTACTCACCACTGCTGACCGGGAGCACCCCACAAGCCTTGCCGTTTCAGAGATGCTCTGATCCAGTCGTCTGGCCATAACAATTTGTCAAAGTCACTCAGGTCTTTACTCCTGCCCATTTCTCCTGCATCCAACACGTCAACTTCAAGAACTGACTGTTCACTTGCTGCCTAATATATCCCACCCCTTGACAGGTGCCATTGTAACAAGATAATCTATGTTATTCACATCGCCTGTCAGTGGTCATAATGTTTTGGCTGATTGGTGTATGCCTGCATGTTATCTGGGCTTGTATACTCTGGAATTTAGAAGGATAAGAGGGGATCTTATTGAAACACATAAAATTATTAAGGGGTTGGACACGTTAGAGGCAGGAAACATGTTCCCGATGTTGGGGGAGCCCAGAACCAGGGGCCACAGTTTAAGAATAAGGGGTAGGCCATTTAGAACGGAGATGAGGAAAATCTTTTTCACTCATAGAGTCGTGAATCTGTGGAATTTTCTGCCTCGGAAGGTAGTGGAGGCCAATTCTCTGGATGCTTTCAAGAGCGAGTTAGATAGAGCTCTTAATGATAGCGGAGTCAAGGGATGTAGGGAGAAGGCAGGAACGAGGTACTGATTGTGCATGATCAGCCATGATCACGGTGAATGGCGGTGCTGTATCTCGGTACACTTGACAATAAAGTAAAGTAAACTCAACTAAGTGGAGGCTCTATGAGACGCTGATCAGGCCACATTTGGAGTACTGTGAGCAAATTTGGGCCCCATATCTGAGGAAGGATGTGCTGGCTCTGGAGAGGGTCCAGAGGAGGTTTACAAGAATGATCCCAGGAATGAGTGGGTTGGCATATGATGAGCGTTTGACGGCACTGGGCCTGTACTCGCTGGAGTTTAGAAGGTTGAGGGGGGGGAGCCTCTTTGAAATTTACAGAATAATGAAAGGCATAGATCGAGTGGATGTGGAGAGGATGCTTCCACTGGTGGGAGAGTCTAGGACCAGAGGTCACAGCCTCAGAATTAAAGGGTGCTCTTTTAGAAAGGAGGCGAAGAGGAACTTCTTCAGTCAGAGGGTAGTTAATCTGTGGAACTCATTGCCACCGAGGGCTGTGGAGTCCAAGTCAAATGATATTTTTGAGGCAGAGATAGACAAATTCTTGATTAGAACGGGTGTCAAGGGTTATGGGGAGATGGCAGGAAAATGGGATTAGGCAGGGATAGGCCATGATTGAATGGCGGAGTAGACTCGATGGGCCGAATGGCCTAATTCTACTCCTATATGTGTGAACTTGTAAACATGTCTGCATTTACCGGGATGATGCGTGGATTGGAGGAGCCGGGCTATGGGCGTGATTGGATAGGATGGGCTTGTTTACGCTGGGCTGAGGGGTGAACTGATAGAGTTATATAACTGTAATTGGATTTGTAATGAATTTATTAGCCAAGTATGTAAAATCATGCAAGGAATTCTATTTGCCAGGCAGTCATGCCAAAAGAGCAACAAGGCACACAGCTACATAAACATCCACCACAGCGCACTGTGATGGAAGGCAATAAAGTCGTATCTTCTTCCCTCCTTGTCTCCCGCGGTCGGGGGAAGTCGAACCATCCGCAGTTCGGGCGATCGAAGCTCCCGCGTCGGGGCGGTCGAAACTCCTGCGGTTTGGAAGTCGGTCCCTAACCAGGGGACCGCGAGCTCCATGTTGTTAAAGTCCGCAGACTCCCGCGGTTGGAGCTCTCGAAGTCAGTCCCTAACCAGCAGACCGCGAGCTCCACGATGTTAGTATGCAAACTTAAAGCACACGGTATTGTGGGTTCAGTATTGATGTGGATAGAGAACTGGCTGGCAGACAGGAAGCAAAGAGTAGGAATAAACGGGTCCTTTTCAGAATGGCAGGCAGTGACTAGTGGGGTACCGCAAGGCTCAGTGCTGGGACCCCAGCAATTTACAATATATATTAATGATTTGGACGAGGGAATTGAATGCAACATCTCCAAGTTTGCGGATGACACGAAGCTGGGGGGCAGTGTTAGCTGTGAGGAGGATGCTAGGAGGCTGCAACGTGACTTGAATAGGTTAGGTGAGTGGGCAAAGGCATGGCAGATGCAGTATAATGTGGATAAATGTGATGTTATCCACTTTGGTGGCAAGAACAGGAAAGCAGACTATTACCTGAATGGTGGCCGATTAGGAGAAGGGGAGATGCAACGAGACCTGGGTGTCGTGGTACACCAGTCATTGAAAGTAGGCATGCAGGTGCAGCAGGCAGTGAAGAAAGCGAATGGTATGTTGGCAGTCATAGCGAGGGGATTTGAGTATAGGAGCAGGGAGGTTCTGCTGCAGTTGTACAGAGCATTGGTGAGACCACACCTGGAGTATTGCGTACAGTTTTGGTCTCCTAATCTGAGGAAAGACATTCTTGCCATAGAGGGAGTACAGAGAAGGTTCACCAGATTGATTCCTGGGATGGCAGGACTTTCATATGAAGAAAGACTGGATAGACTAGGCTTGTACTCGCTGGAATTTAGAAGATTGAGGGGGGATCTTATAGAAACTTGCAAAATTCTTAAGGGGTTGGACAGGCTAGATGCAGGAAGATTGTTCCCGATGTTGGGGAAGTTGTTCCCGAGGTGAGAAAGTTTTTTTTCACACAGAGTGGTGAATCTGTGGAATTCTCTGCCACAGAAGGTAGTTGAGGCCAGTTCATTGACTATATTTAAGAGGGAGTTAGATGTGGCCCTTGTGGCTACAGGGATCAGGGGGTATGGAGAGAAGGCAGGTACAGGTTACTGAGCTGGATGATCAGTCATGATCATATTGAATGGCGGTGCTGGCTCGAAGGGCCGAATGGCCTACTCCTGCACCTATTTTCTATGTTTCTATGTTAAAGTCCGCAGGCTCCCGTGGTTGGAGCTCCCGAAGCCAATCCCCCAGCAAGAGGCCGCCATCTCCACGATGTTAGGCCGCAGTGCGGACGGAGAAACGATACGGAAAGATCGCATCTCCGTCGAGGGAAGAGATAAAAAAAAGTTTCCCCCACCCCCCACATAATACAAAACTAAAGATACACTAAAACATACATTTAACAACAGACTAAAAACACTAAAAGAAAAGGATGGGACAGACCATTGGCGAGGCTGCCATCGTATGGCACCACCTGGAAGAAAGTTTCTGTGTCTATGCCTATTAAACCCTTTGTTTGCATATTTTCTTAAATATTTAGTATATGGACGGGAAATATGAGCATGGGATCTATGAGGAGCGTTTGATGGCTCTGGGCCTGTACTTGCTGGAGTTTAGAAGAATGGGGTGGGGGGGGGATCTCATTGAAACCTACCGAATAATGAAAGGCCTGGATAGAGTGGATGTTGAGAGGATGTTTCCACTAGTGGACGAGTCTAGGACTAGAGGGCACAGCCTCAGAATAAAAGGACGCACCTTTAGAATGGAGATGAGGAGGAATTTCATTAGCCAGAGGGTGGCGAATCTGTGCAATTCATTGCCACTGTCGGCTGCGGAGGCCAAGTCATTGGGCAATTTTAAAATGGAGGTTGTTATTAGGTTCTTGATTTGTAAGGGTGTCAAACAGGGAGAAGGCATGAGAATAGGGTTCAGAGGGAGAGGGAGATCAGGCATGATCGAATGCCAGAGCAAACCTGATGGGCTGAATGGCCTAATCCTGCTCCCATGTCTTTTGGATGGGACATCTCTATCCAAGAGTCAGGACAGTTGTGCATGAGAGATGCAGACGGTAATATGGAGAGATTCACTGATTCTGTTGTTCTAAACTCAAGGATTCCTGTAACTCGTTTTCACCTCGCACACAGCTAACAATGGCCTGTTTTTTTTAATCATTGTTACTTTTTTTCCATATCTTTCATTCATTGGTTCTACATCTCTCCATATTACCGTCTGTATCTCCCGTTCTCCCTTTCTCCTGACCCTCAGTCTGAAGAAGGGTCTCGACCCGCAAGGTCACCTGCCCCTCTTCTCCAGAGATGCTGCCTGATCCGCTGAGTTACTCCAGCATTTTTTGTATCTGTCAAGGATTTCTGTTAGGTATAGGAAAGAAAAACTGCAGATGCTGGTCTAAATCGAAGGTAGACACTAAAATGCTGGAGTAACTCAGCGGGTCACAGCAGGACTGTGCATTCAAGAGAGAGCTAGATAGAGCTCTTAAGGATAGCGGAGTCGGAGGGTATGGGGAGAAGGCAGGAACGGGGTACTGATTGAGAATGATCAGCCATGATCACATTATAGACAATAGACAATAGGTGCAGGAGGAGGCCATTCGGCCCTTCGAGCCAGCACTGCCATTCAATGTGATCATGGCTGATCATTCTCAATCAGTACCCCGCTCCTGCCTTCTCCCCATACCCCCTGACTCCGCTATCCTTAAGAGCTCTATCTAGCTCTCTCTTGAATGCATTCAGAGAATTGGCCTCCACTGCTTTCTGAGACAGGGAATTCCACAGATTCACAACTCTCTGACTGAAAAAAGTTTTTCCTCGTCTCAGTTCTAAATGGAGAGTTCTTAAACTGTGCCCCCTGGTTCTGGACTCCCCCAACATTGGGAACATGTTTCCTGCCTCTAACGTGTCCAACACGTCACCCATTCCTTCTCTCCCGAGATGCTGCCCGACCTGCTGAGTTACTCCAGCATTTTGTGAATAAATCGATTTGTACCAGCATCTGCAGTTATTTTCTTATACCCCTTAATAATCTTATAGGTTTCAATAAGATCTCCTCTCATCCTTCTAAATTCCAGTATATACAAGCCTAGTTGCTCCAGTCTTTCAACATATGACAGTCCCGCCATTTCGGGAATTAACCTAGTAATTCCGGGAATTAACCTAGTATTGAATGGTGGTGCCGGGCTCGAAGGGCCGAATGGCCAACTCCTGCACCTATTGTCTATTGTCAGGCAGCATCTCGGGAGAGAAGGAATGGGTGACGTTTCGGGTCGAGTCCCTTCTGCAGACCCGCTGAGTTACTCCAGCATTTTGTGCCTGCCTAAGGATTTCTGTAATGTGACCCTGTTTGATTCCCACTGTGACCTGTCATCTTGTGTCAGAGCGAATCAATGAAGATAATTCAGTTTTTCCCCTGCACGTCAGCACATCAAACTGCGGTTGATTGTTGTCAGCGCTGGCACTCTGCAGCATCTATTGTGTAGCTGTTTGCAGCCCTCGATATCGATGGCTTCCTCCGTGCCTGCCAATTGAGGACACATTTCTGACGAGGGCAGTTTAGCTTTTGCGTGGGAAGCTGCATTGAAGCGAGTTGGGCCAAGATGCTTCAGTGACCTTCCCAGCTTTTGTTGCGCAGTATATGGAAGAGAGCAGGATCGTGTATGTGTGTCAGCGTCGCGCGCCTGCAGTTGGAAGAAAAGTATCATTTCACCGGTGGAGCAGGACAGTGCGCTTCCTGAACTCGTCAAAACAGGACTTGGGGATTTATCGGGTGATTGTAAACATCAGCAGCTGAAGCTTAACTTCGCCACCACCACCACAGGGGCTGGCTTGGGCTGATACATAAAGGCAGCAAGTCATTAACCCTCGAGCAGTGCCGCTCGACGCTGGTGCCATGGAGTGCGATAGAACAGGATCGCTGGACATGCCTCGTTGGTGAGTGAAAGCCTTCTGTCATGGGTCGCATTCTGTCACGAGGGGAGTCAAAAGGGTGAATACACTGGAATTTAGAGGGATGAGAGGAGATCTTATCGAAACGTATAAGATTATTAAGGGGTCAGACACGTTAGAGGCAGGAAACGTGTTCCCAATGTTGGGGGAGTCCAGAACAAGGGGCCACAGTTTAAGAATAAGGGGTAGGCCATTTAGAACTGAGATGAGGAAAAACTTTTTCAGTCAGAGAGTTGTGAATCTGTGGAATTCTCTGCCTCAGAAGGCAGTGGAGGCCAATTCTCTGAATGCATTCAAGAGAGAGCTAGATCGAGCTCTTAAGGATAGCGGAGTCAGGGGGTATGGGGAGAAGGCAGGAACGGGGTACTGATTGAGAATGATCAGCCATGATCACATTGAATGGCGGTTCTGGCTCGAAGGGTCGAATGGCCTCCTCCTGCACCTATTGTCTATTGCCTGAGGGACCTTTACCCAGGGTGAGGGAATCAAGAACCAGAGGACGTAACTGAAGTTGGGATGGGAAAGTTTTACATGGAAAATAGGTGCAGGAGTAGGCTATTCGGCCCTTCGAGCCAGCACCGCCATTCAATATGATCGTGGCTGGTCATCCAAAATCAGTACCCTGTTCTGGCTTTTCTCCCATATCCCTTGATTCCCTTAGCTCTAAGAGCTAAATCTAACTCTCTCGAAAACATAGGAATCGTTTTAATTAGGAATCTCAGGGGAATTTTTTTCACAGCAGGTGGTGGGTATATGGAACGAGCTGCCAGAGGAGGTAGTTGAGGCTGGTTCAACAACAACATTTAAAAGACACTTGGACAGGGACATGGACAGGTTTAGAGGGGTGTCACAATGGCGCAGCGATAGAGTTGCTGCCTGACATCTCCAAAGTTTCGGGTTTGATCCTGACTACGGGTGCACCTCCTCCACCCTCATCTATTGTATCCGCTGCTCTAGATGTCAACTTCTTTACATCGCCGAAACCAAGCGCAGGCTCGGCGATCGCTTCGCTCAATCCGCCTTAACCAACCTGATCTCCCGGTGGCTGAGCACTTCAACTCTCCCTCCCACTCCCAGTCTGACCTTTCTGTCATGGGCCTCCTCCAGTGCCATAGTGAGGCCCACCGCAAATTGGAGGAACAGCACCTCATATTTTGCTTGGGCAGGTTGCAGCGGTATGAACATTGACTTCTCCAACTTTAGTTAGTTCCTCTGTCCCTCCCTTCCCCTCCTCCTTCCCAGTTCTCCCACTGTCTTTCCTGTCTCTACCTATATCCTTCCTTTGTCCCGCCCCGCTGACATCAGTCTGAAGAAGGGTCTCGACCCGAAACGTCGCCCATTCCTTCTCTCCTGAGATGCTGCCTGACCTGCTGAGTTACTCCAGCATTTTGTGAAATAAGTACCTTCGATTTGTACCAGCATCTGCAGTTATTGTCTTACACTGACTACGGGTGCTGTCTGTATGGAGTTTATACGTTCTCCCGGTGACCGTGTGGATTTCCTCCGGGTGCCTCGGTTTCCTCCCGCACTTGAAAGACATATAGGTATGTATGTGGGTTAATTGGCTTCGGAAAAATTGTAAATTTCCCCTAGTGTGTAGAATAGTGTTAGTGTATGGGGGGTGATCGCTGGTCGGCATGGACTCAGTGGGCTGAAGGGCCTGTTTCTATGCAGTATCTCTAAAGTCTAAAGTCCAGAGGGATATGGTCCAAATGCAGACACGGGCGGCACGGTGGCGCAGCGGTAGAGTTGCTGCCTTACAGCGAATGCAGCGGCGGAGTCTCAGGTTCGATCCTGACTATGGGTGCTGTCTGTACGGAGTTTGTACGTTCTCCCCGTGACCTGCGTGGGTTTTCTCCGAGATCTTCGGTTTCCTCCCACACTCCAAAGACGTACAGGTTTGTAGGTTAATTGGCTGGACAAATGTAAAAATTGTCCCTAGTGTGCGTAGGATAGTGTTAATGTGCGGGGATCGCTGGGCGGCGCGGACTCGGTTGGCTGAAGGGCCTGTTTCTGCGCTGTATCTCTAAATCTAAAAAAAAAATCTACATGGGACTAGCTTAGATGGAGCATCTTGGTTGGCATGAACAAGTTGGGTCGATGGTCCGTTTCCAAGCTGTACGATTTTCTGACTCTGAAACGTATGCACTCGTATATCAGACCATTCAGCCCTAATCTTTCCGTTCCGCTGATTAATTCTGTTGCTAATTCGGCTCTGGTTGAGGTAAGGAGAGACAGAGTTTACTTCAGTCTCGCCCCACTCCATTCTGAGGTACCCACCTGCTTCAAGAAGACCACCATCATCCCACAGCCGAAGAAAAGCAAGACCTCACGCCTAAACGACTACTGTCCAGTGGCATTGATATCCACCATCATGAAATGTTTTGAGAGGCTAGTTATGGAAGGCATTCAATCCTGTCCACCCAGCGGCCTTGACCCACTGCAGTTCGCCTACCGCCACAACAGATCCACGGGTGATGCCATTGCCCTGGCCCTACACTCATCCCCAGAACCTCTTCTTTGCTCGCTTTGAAGTGGAGCCACCCGAGACAGCCATATCACACCACATGGTCCACAGCAGCCTAACCCTCAAGATAGAGGAGCATGAGGTGAGGCGCACGCTGCGGGCCATCAATCCAAGGAAGGCTACTGGACCCGACGGCGTCTCTGGACGCGTGCTGAAGGACTGCGCTGACCAGCTGGCTGGAGTCTGTACGAGGATTTTCAACCAGTCTCTGGCCCAGTCCACTGTTCCATCCTGTCTGAAGTCCGCAATCATAGTCCCCTTGCCCAAAAAACCCCACATTTCCAGCCTCAACGACTACCGGCCAGTCGCACTCACACCAGTGGTGATGAAGTGTTTTGAAAAACTGGTCCGGGGTCATATCACATCACTCCTGCCCCGAAGCTTTGACCCCCACCAGTTTGCGTACAGAGCGAATAGATCCACAGAGGACGCTATAGCCACAGCCCTCCATGCTGCACTGTTCCACCTGGAGCAGCCGGGGAGCTACGTGCGGATGCTCTTTGTGGACTACAGCTCTGCCTTTAATACAATCCTTCCCCATAAACTGGTGGACAAACTGGGGGACTTGGGACTTCCACACTCCACCTGCATGTGGATAAATAGCTTCCTGTCAGCTCGCAGCCAGAGAGTCAGAGTGGGCCATCACACATCCACGGCCCTCAGCCTCAGTACCGGCTCTCCACAGGGCTGCGTGCTGAGCCCCCTGCTCTACACCATCTATACACATGACTGCACCCCCGCCCACCACAGCAACACCATTGTCAAATTTGCGGATGACACTACGGTGGTGGGACTCATCACCGGGGGGGACGAGTACGCCTACCGGGATGAGGCGGAGCAGCTGACAGTGTGGTGTGGAGAAAATAACCTGCTCCTCAACACCTTAAAGACAAAGGAAATAATAATAGACTTCAGAAAGAATAAAACGGACATGGTACCATTAACTATCAGAGGGGACTGTGTGGAGAGGGTGGCGGATTTCCGCTTCCTGGGAATCCATATTGAGGAGGACCTGACGTGGAGCGTGAACACCTCTGCACTGCTGAAAAAGGTCCAGCAGAGACTGCACTTCCTGAGGGTGCTCAGGAAGAATAACATCACTCAGAGACTGCTGTTGTCCTTTTATCGGTGCTACATTGAGAGCATCCTAACATACTGTGTATGCGTATGGTACACCAGCTGCACAGCGGCTCAGAGGAAAGCGCTCCAGAGGGCCATTGACAACGCCCAGAGGATTGTCGGCTGCCCTCTACTTACCTTGGAGGATTTACACAGTTCCCGCTGCATCAAAAAATCCCAGAGTATTATAAAGGACATTTCCCACCCCGGACACTCCCTGTTTGAACTGTTACCGTCAGGCAGACGGTACAGATCTACAAGGACAAGGACAAACAGACTTAAAAATAGTTTTTACCCCACTGCTATAAAGGCACTAAATGTAGCCGCCAAGGAACGCAGGGGCGATACATAATAAGAGACTGTGAAATCGACAGAAGGATGTAGGGTTGGGTGTTTATGCGTGCTATTTTCATGATATTTATTTTAGTTGTTTATCTTTTTTAAAATATTTTACCTTGTATGTATCGTTAGCTTTTAGAAATGTTTGAATGGTGCACTGACTGGCTGACATTTTACAATTTCGTTGTACATGGCTCATGTTACAATGACAATAAAGGAACTATTCTATAAGAAAGACATCTACATCAGACTCCTATTCATACACTACAGTTCTGCCATTAATACCATTATACCATCCAAGCTTATCGACAAACTCGCGTGACGGTGTCAGCACTGGATCCTCGACTTCTTGACCAACAGACCCCATTCAGTGAGGATGGGGTACTCACTGGAATTTAGAAGATTGAGGGGGGATCTTATAGAAACTTACAAAGTTCTTGAGGGGTTGGACAGGCTAGATGCAGGAAGATTGTTCCCGATGTTGGGGAAGTCCAGAACAAGGGGTCACGGTTTAAGGATAAGGAGGAAGTCTTTTAGGACCGAGATGAGAACGTTTTTTTTCACACAGAGAGTGGTGAATCTGTGGAATTCTCTGCCACAGAAGGTAGTTGAGGCCAGTTCATTGGCTATGTTTAAGAGGGAGTTAGATGTGGCCCTTGTGGCTAAAGGGATCAGGGGGTATGGAGAGAAGGCAGGTACAGGATACTGAGCTGGATGATCAGCCATGATCATATTGAATGGCGGTGTAGGCTCGAAGGGCCGAATGGCCTACTCCTGCACCTATTTTCTATGTTTCTATGATAGTGGACAAATCATCCTCCACGATAATCCTCAACACTGGAGCTCCACAAGGCTGCGTTCCCAGCCCCCTTCTGTACTCCTTGTCCACCCAGGGCCGTGCAACCATGTACACATCTAATTCCATTTACAGATTGCCAGACGGCACCACCATTGTGGGCCGGATATCAAATAATGATGAGACGGAGTACAGGGAGGAGATCGACAACCTTGTGTCCTGGTGTCCAGACGACAACCTTCCTCTCAATTTCAGCAAGACAAAGGAGATGGTGGTGGGCTTCAGGAAGTGAAGCGGTCCACATGCCCCAGTCTGCAGTGACGGCGCCGAAGTAGAGGCAGTGGAGGCCAATTCTCTGAATGCACTCAAGAGAGAGCTAGATAGAGCTCTTAAGGATAGCGGAGTCAGGGGGTATGGGGAGAAGGCAGGAACGGGGTACTGATTGAGAATGATCAGCCATGATCACATTGAATGGCGGTGCTGGCTCGAAAGGTCGAATGGCATCCTCCTGCACCTATTGTCTATTGTCTCCTGGACCACCCATATTGAAGCAACGACCAAGAAAGCACACCAACGCCTCTACTTCCATAGAAGGCTTTGGATGTTCGGCACGTCCCCAACAACTCTCACCAACTTCTACAGATGCGCCGTAGAAAGCGTTTTATCGGGATGCATCACAGTACGGTTTGGGAACAGCTCCATCCAAGACCGCAAGAAATTGCAGTGAACTATGGACGCAGCCCAGACCATCACACAAACCAACCTCCCTTCCATTGACTCCATCTACACCTCACGCTGCCTCGGCAAGGCCAGCAGCATCATCAAGGACCAGTCTCACCCCGGCCACTCCCTCCTCTCCCCTCTCCCATCGGGCAAGAGGTACAGAAGTGTGAAAACGCACACCTCCAGATTCAGGGACAGTTTCTTCCCAGCTGTTATCAGCTGTTCCCAACTGAACCGTCCTACCACAACCAGAGAGCAGTGCTGAACTACTATCTACCTCTTTAGTTACCCTCGGACTATCCTTAATCGAACTTTGGTGGCTTTACCTTGCACTAAGCGTTATTCCCTTATCATGTATCTTACACACTGTAAATGGATCGATTGTAATCATGTATTAGACAATAGGTGCAGGAGTAGGCCATTCGGCCATTCGAGCCAGCACCACCATTCAAAGTGATCGTGGCTGATCATTCTCAATCAGTACCCCGTTCCTGCCTTCTTCCCATACCCCCTGACTCCGCTGTCCTTAAGAGCTCTATCTAGCTCTCTCTTGAATGCATTCAGAGAATTGGCCTCCACTGCCTTCTGAGGCAGAGAATTCCACAGAATTCCACAGTCTTTCTGCTGACTGTTTAACATGCAACAAAAGCTTTTCACTGTACCTCGGTACGCGTGACAATAAACTAAATTGAACTGAACTGATCTGAAGTTCTGGAGATAAAGTTCAATGTGCACAATGGGGTTGAGGTGAATTGGACAATACATCTGAAATGTAACTTCTGTGAAGATAGACACAAAAAGCTGTAGTAACTCAGCGGGTCAGATAGCATCTCTGGAGAAAAGGTGCCTCTGGAGGCATGCTGCTATTTTTAACCTGCATGCTTAAATAAAGCTGAAACAACATATTTATTGCAAAAAATGATAAGCTCACACGGTGGCGCATTGGTAGAGTTGCTGCCTTACAGCACCAGAGACCCGAGTTCAATCCTGACTACGGGTGCTGTCTGTAGGCAGTTTGTACGTTCTCCCTGTGACTGTAGGTTTTCTCCGAGAGCTTCAGTTTCCTCCCACACTCCAAAGACGTACAAATTTGTAGGTTAATTGACTTGGTGTAATTGTAAATTGTCCCGAGTATGTGTAGGATAGTGTTAATGTGCGTGGATTGCTGGTCGGTGCGGACTCGGTGGGCCGAAGGGCCTGTTTCTGCGCTGTATCTCTAAACAAAAATAAAACTAAAAAGGAATAGGTAATGTTTCGGGTCAAGATCCTTCTGAGAGTCTCTCAGTGTGAAGAAGGGTCTCGACTTGAAACACAATCTATTCCTTTTCTCCAGAGATGCTGCCTGACCCACGGAGTTACTCCACAGTTTCTTGCTATTGAAGGCGTGCAGCGTAGGTTTACTAGGTCAATTAACGGAATGGCGGGACTGTCGTATGTTGAAAGACTGGAGCGACTAGGCTTGTATACACTGGAATTTAGAAGGATGAGAGGGGATCTTATCGAAACATATAAGATTATTAAGGGGTTGGACACGTTAGAGGCAGGAAACATGTCCCCAATGTTGGAGGAGTCCAGAACCAGGGGCCACAGTTTAAGAATAAGGGGTAGGCCATTTAGAACTGAGATGAGGAAAAACGTTTTCAATCAGAGAGTTGTAAATCTGTGGAATTCTCTGCCTCAGAAGGCAGTGGAGGCTAATTCTCTGAATGCATTCAAGAGACAGCTAGATAGAGCTCTTAAGGATAGCGGAGTCAGGGGGTATGGGGAGAAGGCAGGAACGGGGTACTGATTGAGAATGATCAGCCATGATCACATTGAATGGTGGTGCTGGCTCGATGGGCCGAATGGCCTACTCCTGCACCTATTTTCTATTGTGAAACGTCACCTCTTCCTTTTCTCCAGAGATGCTGCCTGACTCCAGCAGCGATAACATTTCAGATAACATTAATTCCTGCAAGTCCAGATCAATTTCCAGATCTGGGAAGCTTTGTTTCTTTGTTTGATATAAATGGATTTTCCTCTTTTTGATGTTCTGTTCTGATTCAAGATCAGGAAATTCTGCGCTCCCCCTCTGTTTCCCTCAGCTGCCACTCCCTGATTTATCTTGTCTTTCCTCATGCATGATTCAGCCTCAGTGTCGCCTGTACTTGGCTTTGTTCCTCCCTCACCAGGTTTTGCCACAGAAACTCCTCCCAGATTTATTGCAGGTTCTATTTTTAACCTGCATGTTTAAATAAACCTGGACCATCATATTTATTGCAAAAAAATTATAAACTCCCACCAAGAGTCATAGATTGATACAGTGTGGAAATAGGCCCTTCGGCCCAACTCACCCACACCGGCCAACAATGTCCAGCTACCCTAGTCCCACTTGCCCGCGCTTGGTCCATAACCCTCCAAATCTGTCCTATCCATGTACCTGTCCAACTGTTTCTTAAACGATGGGGTAGTCCCAGCCTCAACTACCTCCTCTGGCAACTTGTTCCATACACCCACCACCCTCTGTGTGAAAAAAGTAACCCCTCGGATTCCTATTAAATCTTTTGCCTTCACCTTGAACCTATGTCCTTTGGTCCTCGATTCCCCTACTCTGGGTAAAAGACTCTGTGCATCTACCTGATCTATTCCTCTCATGATTTTGTACACCTCTGTAAGATCACCCCTCATCCTCCTGCGCTCCATGGAATAGAGACCCAGCCTACTCAACCTCTCCCTGTAGCTCACACCCTCTAGTCCTGGCAACATCCTCGTAAATCTTTTCTGAACCCTTTCAAGCTTGACAATGTCTTTCCTATAACAGGGTGCCCAGAACTGAACACGCAATATCCTAAATGCGGTCTCACCAAGGCCGGCAGTGGTAGAGCTGTTGCCTCACAGCGCCAGAAACCTGGGTTCGATCCTGACTACAGGTGCTGTGTTGTACGTTTTCCCCGTGAAAGCGTGGGTTTTCCCCGGGTGCCTCGGATTCTTCCCACGCTCCAAAGACGTGCAGGTTTGTAGATTAATTGGCTGGTGGAACTTGGAGCCAGCACTCCCCTCTGCAACTGGACCGTCGACCTCAACAGACCACAAGCAATGAGGTGACAAATCATCCTCTACGACAGTCCTCAACACTGGTGCCCAGCAAGGGTGCGTTCTCAACCCCCTGCAATAATCCTTATGCACTCATGACTGTGCAGCCAAACACCAATCCAACTCAATTTACAAGTTGGCAGAAGGCACCACCATATTGGGCTGGATATCAAATAATGACAAGACGGAGTATGGAGAGGAGATTGAGAACCACGTAACCTGGTGCCAAGACAACAACATAGAAAATAGCTGCAGCGGGAGGCCATTCGGCCCTTCGAGCCAGCACCGCCATTCAATGTGATCACGGCTGATTATCCACAATCAGTAACCCGCGCCTGCCTTCTCCCCATATCCCTTGATTCCGCTAGCCCCCAGAGCTCTATCTAACTCTCTTTTAAATCCATCCAGTGAATTGGCCTCCACTGCCTTCTGTGGCAGTGAATTCCACAAATTCACAACTCTCTGGGTGAAAAAGTTTTTTTCTCACCTCAGTTTTAAATGGCCTCCCCTTTATTCTTAGACTGGGTGGCCCCTGGTTCTGGGAACCATTTTTGGGAACATTTTTCCTGCATCTAGCTTGTCTAGCCCTTTCATAATTTAATACGTCTCTCTAAGATCCCCTCTCATCCTTCTAAACTCCGGTGAATACAACTTCTCCCCCATTGTCAGCAAGACAAAGGAGATTATGATTGACTTCAAGGACATGAAGCAGTACACATCCCGGTCGGTATATGTTGATGGTGCCGAAGTAGAGATGGTCGAAATCTTCAAGTTCCTCGGAATAAATATCACCAGCAATTTGTCAGGTCAAGTCAAGTTTATTTGTCACATACACATACACGATGTGCAGTGAAATGAAAGTGGCAATGCCTGCGGATTGTGCACAAAAAAGAATTACAGTTACAGCATATAAATAAAGTTAATAAAGTTAATATAGAGAAGACAAAATTTAGTCCCTGGAGTTATAAAAGTTGACAGTCCTGATGGCCTGTGGGAAGAAACTCCATCTCATCCTCTCCGTTTTCACAGCGTGACAGCGGAGGCGCTTGCCTGACCGTAGCATCTGGAACAGTCCGTTACTGGGGTGGCAGGGGTCCCTCATGATCTTGCTTGCTCTGGATCTGCACCTCCTGATGTATAGGTCCTGGTCCAGCACATCTATGCCATGGCCAAGAAAACACTCCAGCCTTCCTTCGAAGGCCCAGGAAGTTCGGCATATCCGGAACAACCCTCACCAACTTCTACAGATGCTCAGTAGACGGCATTTTATCGGGATGCATCACAGCTTGGTTTGGGAAACAGCTCCATCCAAGACTGCAAGAAATTGCAGAGAGATGTGGACGCAGCCCAGACCATCACACAAACCAACCACCAGTCAGTTTTATAGGAAACACAAACTGAAGATACTGGTTTAAATCGAATGTAGACACAAAATGCTGGAGTAACTCAGCGGGTCGGGCAGCATCTCGGGAGAGAAGGAATGGGTGCCGTTTCGGGTTGAGAAATGTCTCTACCCGAAACGTCACCCATTCCTTCTCTCCCGAGATGCTGCCCGACCCGCTGAGTTACTCCAGCATTTTGTGTCTACATCCAGTCAGTTTTAGTTTATTGTCACGTGTACCGAGGTACAGTGAAAATCCTTTGTTGTGTGCAAACTAGTCAGCTGCAAGACAATACATGATTGCAATTGAGCCATAAGGGAATAACGTTTAGTGCAAGGATTATGAAGTTAAAGTGAGAAATATTGCTGCATAGAATAGAGATTTAAGAGTGTGACACGATTGTAATATGCCATTGTAAATCTGCATCTGTAACCAGCACAAGAGGCTGGTGTGTTGTTGCAACAAGTAGATTGGAGAACTCACAATGTTATAACTTAATACTGAGACATTGGTATGAGATTGGTGCTGAGAGAGGCTGGTATGCTGTAGCATACCATATCTCAACCCGAATCGTCACCCATTCCTTCTCTCCTGAGATGCTGCCTGACCTGCTGAGTTACTCCAGCATTTTGTGAATAAATACCTTCGATTTGTACCAGCATCTGCAGTTATTTTCTCACACTACAGCATGTTGTAGCAAGTCGGTTATCACTGAATGTGAAGGGAAAATAATGCAAAAGTAGCAAGTTCTGTTTATTTCCTTCTGGCCTTGAGACAGCATTTGGATTCAGTGTACAGAATTGGTTATCTCATTCAATGAAACATGAAGGCGGGGCAGTTACGTAGCAGGTGGAGCTGCCGCCTCACAGCGCCGGACACCCGGGTTCGACCCTGACTACAGGTGCTGTCTGTACGGAGTTTGCATGTTCTCCGCGTGTGTTTCTTCCGGGTTCTTCGGTTTCCTCCCACATCCCAAAGAACCGCATGCACTATTCCAACTGCAGCCGAACCAAAGTCCTGCAAAGCTGCATCATGACTTCCTGACTCGTATACTCAAAATACTCAAAACCGAAGTTCACAGTGCAACTAAAGGCGAGGTCCAAAGGAGAACATGGTTGCTGAGTAACTCAGCGGGTCAGGCAGCGTCTCTGGAGAACGTGGATGTGTGACGTTTCACAGAGTGCTGGAGTAACTCAGCGGGTCAGGCAGCATTTCTGGAGAACATGGATAGGTGACATTTCACAGAGTGCTGGAGTAACTCAGCGGGTCAGGCAGCATCTATTGTCTATTTTCAGTCAGAGAGTTGTGAATCTGTGGAATTCTCTGCCTCAGAAGGCAGTGGAGGCCAATTCTCTGAATGCATTCAAGAGAGAGCTAGATAGAGCTCTTAAGGATAGCGGAGTCAGGGGGTATGGGGAGAAGGCAGGAACGGGGTACTGATTAAGAATGATCAGCCATGATCACATTGAATGGCAGTGCTGGCTCGAAGGGCCGAATGGCCTCCTCCTGCACCTATTGTCTATTGTCATCTCTGGAGAACATGGATAGGTGACGTTTCGGGTCGGGACTCTTCTTCAGATCATGAAAGCTTATAACACAGATGAGGGCCTGAAGTCCTTGACCCAGAAAGCCGCCTGTCCGTTCCCACCACAGATGCTGCCTGATCTGCAGAGTTGCTACTTTTGCATTCTTTGTTTGTTGCTCAAGTTTCAGCACTTTGCTGCTCAAGTTTCCAGCATCTGCGGTTTCTTGTGTGGCCTCAGTAATCCTTTTTTGATTGTAGGTCACCTTGGGTAAGCCCAGCAGAAAAACATGTTAGTTTAGTTTGGTTTATAGATACAGCGTGGAAACAGTCCCCTCAACCCACCGAGTCCGCACCGACCAGCGATCAGGAGGTGCCCCTGGGACACTACGATGACCGGGCGAGGAGAGGGACGTGGGTTCGCGGGCCGATCCAGTCGAGGGTGATGGAGGAAGGCCCCGCAGGAGCCTGGGGCTCGCCAGGATCGGGAGCCGCTCCAGTAGACCGAGCGCGCGGGCCAACCGGATATTGGACTTTGGAAATGGCGTCACAACATGGCGGGGCCCGCATGTGTGAGCATGCAAAAAGAATCTCACTGTGTGACAATAGACAATAGGTGCAGGAGGAGGTCATTCAGCCCATCGAGCCAGCACCGCCATTCAATGTGATCATGGCTGATCATTTTCAATCAGTACCCTGTTCCTGCCTTCTCCCCATACCCCCTGACTCCGTTATCTTTAAGAGCTCGATCTCTAGCTCTTTCTTGAATGTATTCAGAGAATTGGCTGTGTGGTTGCACTTGTGGCAAATAAAGCTCCATTGAACCACATCCGACTGAGGCAGATATGATAGTGGTGTTCAAAAGGCTTTTGGATAGGCACATGGATATGCTGGGAATGGAGGGATATGGGTTATGTGCAGCCCGAGTAACTCAGCGGTTCTCGACCCTTCTTCAGACGGGTCTCGATCCGAAACATCTCCCATTCCTTCTCTCCAGTGATGCTGCCTGTCCCGCTGAGTTACTCCAGCACGCTGCGTCTACCCTGAGAATACTTTTACTTGGCTTCATGTTTGGAACAGACATTGTGGGCCGAATGGCCTGTTTCTGTGTTGTACTGTGCTATAGTCTATGTTCTAAGACATGTTAGGCCAAATGCACCCTTCACCTATAGACACAAAATGCTGGAGTAACTCAGCGGGAAAGGCAGCATCTCTGGAGAGAAGGAATGGGTGACGTTTCTGGTCGAGACCCGTCTGAAGAAGGGTCGAGAACCGCTGAGATACTCCAGCATTTTGTGTCTATCTTCGATTTAAACCAGCATTTGCAGTTCTTTCCTGTACCCTTCTCCTATCCATGTTGTGAGATTTCATGATTCACGGGTTTAGTTTAGAGAGACAGCATGGAAGCGGGGCCTTCTGCCCACCGAGTCCACGCCGACCATCGATAATCCATTCACAATAGCTCTGTGTCATCCCACTTTCTCATCCACTCCTGCACACGAGGGACAATTTACAGAGGCCAATTAGCCGACAAAGCCGCATGTCTTTGGGAGGTGGGAGGATGTGGAGGCTTTGGAGAGGGTGCAGAGGAGGTTTGCCAGATGCTTTACCAGGTGCTGCCTGGAAAATCGCAGGTTGAGGGGAGATTTGATAGAAGTATATAAAAGTGGGAGAGGTATAGATCGGGCAGGCAGTCAGAACCTTGTATACTGTCTCAGTGTACTATTCTTATGCATGTACTTAACTGTGCTTATGTACAGTAATACTTTTACTGAACAGTATATAAAAAAGGAATTTCACTGTACCCTCGGTACATGTGACAATAATGTACCATTTTAACCATTGAACCATTGAGGAGCTGTTTGTGCCTGCACGCTTTGCTAATGAGTTGAAGGTGGCACGGTGGCGCAGCGGTACAGCGCCGGAGACCCGGGTTCGATCCTGATGGGTGCTGTCTGTACGGAGTTTGTACGTTCTCCCCGCGACCTGCGTGGGTTTTCTCCCAGATCTTCGGTTTCCTCCCACACTCCAAAGACGTACAGGTTTGTAGGTTATAGACAATAGACAATAGGTGCAGGAAGAGGCCATTCGGCTCTTCGAGCCAGCACCGCCATTCAATGTGATCATGGCTGATCATTCTCAA
This sequence comes from Rhinoraja longicauda, assembly GCF_053455715.1. Taxonomy (NCBI): domain Eukaryota; kingdom Metazoa; phylum Chordata; class Chondrichthyes; order Rajiformes; family Arhynchobatidae; genus Rhinoraja; species Rhinoraja longicauda. The sequence goes on along the minus strand of NC_135953.1, from coordinate 4,349,115 downwards.
TCAGTACCCCGTTCCTGCCTTCTCCCCATACCCCCTGACTCCGCTATCCTTAAGAGCTCTATCTAGCTCTCTCTTGAATGCATTCAGAGAATTGGCCTCCACTGCCTTCTGAGGCAGAGAATTCCACAGATTCACAACTCTCTGACTGAAAAGGTTTTTCCTCATCTCAGTTCTAAATGGCCTACCCCTTATTCTTAAACTGTGGCCCCTTGTTCTGGACTCCCCCAACATTGGGAACATGTTTCCTGCCTCTAACGTGTCCAACCCCTTAATAATCTTATACGTTTCGATAAGATCTCCTCTCATACTTCTAAATTCCAGTCTTTTAACATATGACAGTCCCGCCATTCCGGGAATTAACCTGGTGAACCTACGCTGCATGCCCTCAATAGCAAGAATATCCTTCCTCAAATTTGGAGACCAAAACTGCACACAGTACTCCAGGTGCGGTCTCACTAGGGCCCTGTACAACTGCAGAAGGACCTCTTTGCTCCTATACTCAACTCCTCTTGTTATGAAGGCCAACGTTCCATTGGCTTTCTTCACTGCCTGCTGTACCTGCATGCTTCCTTTCAGTGACTGATGCACTAGGACACCCAGATGTCGTTGTACGTCCCCTTTTCCTAACTTGACTTGGGAAATGTAAAAAAAAAATGTCCCTAGCGGGGATAGTGTTAATGTGCGGGGATCGCTGGTCGGCGCGGACCCGGTGGGCCAGAAGGGCCTGTTTCCTATCTCTAAAACTAAAACTAAAGTCTACTCTGCCAATCAATCATGGCTGATCTATCTTTCCCTCTCGACTCCATTCTCCTGCCTCTTCTAACTATTAAAAAAAAAACTGAAGAAGGGCCTGTCACCACCGGAGGAATCGTAATCTGCACAATGCTTCCCCTGCGGAACTCATAAAGAGACGATGTCTTCGCCAATAGTAAATGGGCACATTCCTATTTCCATACATCCTGGTGCGGACTATATCCTGTGCAAATATTCTCTTCTGTGCCATTGCATGCAGGAAGGGAGAAATGACATTTTTTCCTTTGCCGAGCAAGACTTAGATATTCTTTTTAACCCCCTAGTTGCTTTTATTGCAGTCAATAGAAGGGCTAAGAAAAGATTGGAAGTCGGTGTGGTAACGACAGTCAGTTTGAAGAAGGGTCTCGACCCGAAATGTCACCCATTCTTTCTCTCCCGAGATGCTGCCTGACCTTTCCGAGTTACTCCAGCGTTTTGTGTCTATCTTTGGTAACAACAGTGCTGCCCCATGTGTTGACATAGACCACAGGCTCTTCAATGGTTCATACGTTATAGGAGTACAATAAGGCCATTCGGCCCATCAGGTCTACTCCGCCATTCAATCATGGCTGATCTATCTTTCTCCTCTCAACCCCATTCTCCTGCCTTCCTCTCCATATTTCCTGATACCCTTACTAATCAAGAACCTATCAATCTCCACCTGACAAATATCAATCACCGATTTTCCTGCAACTGGTGGTCGTTTAATATGGACAAAATTATGAGAGGGCATTTGAAATCCCCCCTCCCCACCTCCGAAAATGTGGAGCCTAGACCGAGTGAGGCAGCCGATTTTGACCTCATCGGAACTTCCACGGCCGATCGGCGGGTTGAGTTTGCCCCCCTGCGGCCGGGGCGCTCAGGGCCGGCAACAGATGACCAAGGAAGGGTGGAGCCCACAATGGCCTGTTGTTGGCTGGGGAAGAGGTGACAATGAAGGAATGTAGGGATGCGAACAGTGGGACTAGTAGGATGATTAGTAGGCTTGGAGGGGGGATGGGAGAGTGGGACGCAGCGGTTACTGGAGGTTAGAGAAGTCAATGTTCATACCGCTGGGGTGTAAGCTGCACAAGCAAAATATGAGGTGCTGTTCCTGCAATTTGCGCTGGGCCTCACTCTGACAGTGGAGGAGGCCCAGGACAGAAAGGTCAGTGTGGGAATGGGAGGGGGAGTCTTCACATTCACATACAGAAAGGGTTCCAGAAAATCAATGGTGGACCTGTACCTGCTTCAACTAACTCTTAGAGTCATAGAGTCATAGAGTGGTATAGTGTGGAAATAGGCACTTCGGTCCAACTTGCATACACTGGCCAACATGTCCCATATACACTAATCCCATCTGCCCGCGTTTGGCCCATACCTCTCCGAACCCGTCCTATCCATGTACCTGTATAACTTTCTTAAACATTGGGATAGTCCCTGCCTCAACTACCTCCTCTGGCAGCTCATTCCATACACCCCTTCCCCCCCTCCCCTCCTCCCCTCCCCCCACACCCCTCTCTCCCCCTACCCCCTCACCCCTCTCTCCCCCTCCCCATCCCTCCCACCTCCTCCCCCTCCCACCTCCTCCTCCCCCTCCCACCTCCTCCCCCTCCCTCCCCCTCCCCCTCCTCCTCCCCCTCCCTCCTCCTCCCCTTCCCTCCTCCTCCCCTTCCCTCCTCCTCCCCCTCCTCCTCCCCCTCCTCCTCCCCCTCCTCCTCCCCCTCCTCCTCCCCCTCCTCCCCCTCCCTCCTCCCTCCTCCCCTCCCTCCCCTCCTCCCTTCCTCCCCTCCCTCCCCTCCTCCCCCTCCCTCCTCCCCTCCATCCCCTTCCCTTCCCTCCTCCCCCCTCTCTCCCCTCCTCCCCCCTCCCTCCCCATCTCCCCACCCTCCCTCCATCCCCCACAACCCTCATTATCCTCTCTCCTCCGCTCTCCCCCCTCCCTCCCTAGGAGATAGATTTAAACTTTAAAATGTGAATAACTTAAAAAATATAACACTAATTCCAATGAAACTTCTCCTATTAGCACCAAAGGGACGACGGTGAGTAAGGTGGGCCTAAAATTGTTGCGCTATCGTGTACCGTTTTGGCTGTAGTTCAGGAACAAACAAACAAACAAACAAACAAACGAGAGGTTTAGTATATAGATCACTGAAATTATCAAAACATCTCATAGTCATACAGCAGATAAAACAAGCCCTTCGGCCAAACTCGTCCATACTGACCAAGATGTCCCCTCTAAGCTTCCATTTGTCCATGTTAGGGCCATATCCCTTTCAACCTCTTCCATGTCCAAATGTTTCTTAAATAGTACTCCTTCCTCTGGCAGCTCGTTCCATACACCCACTACCCTCTGTGTGAAAAGGTTTGCCCTCAGATTCCAATTCAATCTTTCCCCTCTCACTTTATCCCCTTTACCTCTTGATTCTCCTCACCTGGGAGAAAGATAATACATTAACCATATCAAAGGCCTCAAAGGTCTTTTATTGCCACATGTACCAATTAAGGCACGGTGATATGCGAATCACCATACAACCGTGCGGACCCGGTGGGCCGAAGGGCCTGTTTCCGCGCTGTATCTCTAAACTAAACTAAACTAAGAAGCTAAGGGGGAAGTTGCAAGGGCAGGGGGGACCTCTTCTAGTGCATTCGCCACCATGTTGAATACAGCTTTATTTGTCATTCGGTACCAAGGTACCGAACGAAATTACATATCCAGCAGTCACACCAAAAAAAAAAAAAAAAAAAAAGAACAAACAAGACACATGACCCCAACACAAACATCCATCACAGTGACTCCAAACACCCCCTCACTGTGATGGAGGCAACAAAACTTCCACTCTCTTCCCCACGCCCACGGACAGACAGCTCGTCCCCGACCGACCCGCACAGTCCCCGCAAGGGGATGGAAGTCCCCGCGGCCGAGCCGCACCAGGCGCTGAAACGTCCCGCAGCCGAGCCGGGCGATTGAAGGCCCCGCGGCCGAGCCGTACCGGGTGCTGAAACGTCCCGCGGCCGAGCCGGGCGATTGAAGGCCCCGCGGCCGAGCAGTACCGGGTGCTGAAACGTCCTGCGGCCGAGCCGGGCGATGGAACGCCCCGCGGCCGTACCGTGCGCTGCTAAGTCCCGCGGCCGAGCCGCGCCGGGCGATGTTAGGTCCCGCGGCCGCGCCGGGCGATGTAAAGTCCCGCGGCCGAGCCGCACCAGCGATGTAAAGTCCCGCGGCCGAGCCGCGCCGGGCGATGGAAGGCCCCGCGGCCGAGCCGCACCGGGCACTGTTAAGTCCAGCGGCCGAGCCGCACCGGGCGATGGAAGGCCCCGCGGGCGATGGAAGGCCCCGCGGCCGAGCCGCGCCCCGCGCCGTGAGGAAGAGACCTAAAAAAGAAAGGTTTCCCCCACCCCACCCCACCACCCCCCACCCCACCCCACCCCACCCCCCCCCACACCCCCCACACATACACAGCCAAAAAACAAAAACAAAAACCATCCCAACACCGACACACAACAAAAAAAAAAGGAAAAAAGACGAACAGACTGACAGCGAGCCGCAGCCGTTAGGCGCCGCCACACGTGAATTTGGGTGTTTTTAAAGCGGAAATTGATGGGTTCTTGATTAGTACGGGTGTCAAGGGTGATGGGGAGAAGGCAGGAGAATGGGCTGAAAAGGAAAAATATATAGACAATATACAATAGACAATAGGTGCAGGAGGAGGCCATTCGGCCCTTCGAGCCAGCACCGCCATTCAATGTGATCATGGCTGATCATTCTCAATCAGTACCCCGTTCCTGCCTTCTCCCCATACCCCCTGACTCCGCTATCCTTAAGAGCTCTATCTAGCTCTCTCTTGAACGCATTCAGAGAATTGGCCTCCACTGCCTTCTGAGGCAGAGAATTCCACAGATTTACAACTCTCTGACTGAAAAAGGTTTTTCCTCATCTCCGTTCTAAATCGCCTACCCCTTATTCTTAAACTGTGGCCCCTGGTTCTGGACTCCCCCAACATTGGGAACATGTTTCCTGCCTCTTAACGTGTCCAACCCCTTAATAATCTTTTACGTTTCGATAAGATCCCCTCTCATCCTTCTAACTTCCAGTGTATACAAGCCTAATTCCAGTGTATACAAGCCAGTGTGTATCAGCCATGATGGAATGGTGGAGCGGGTTCGAAGGGCCAAATGGCCCAATTCTGCTCCTGTGTCTTATGATCTTGTGAGCAGTTGGTGCCGGACACTGTGGCCGCGCTGCTGCCTCCAAACTGCAGGCTGCTTTCTCATTAGACAGACACAAACAGCTGGAGTAACTCAGCGGGACAGGCAGCATCTCTGGAGTGAAGGAATTCCATTATTCTGGAATTCCCCACCCCCCTGCATTCCTTGTTCCCTGTATGTTCAAGCTAAGAGAGAGAAAATAAAACATTTTAAAAAAAAATCTTTAGTTTAGTTTAGAGATGCAGCGCGGAAACAGGCCCTTCGGCCCACCGGGTCCGCGCCGACCAGCGATCCCCACACACTAACGCCATCCTACACCCGCTAGGGACAATTTTTACATTTACCGAGCCAATTAACCTACAAACCCGCACGTCTTTGGAGTGTGGGAGGAAACCGAAGATCTCGGAAAAACCCACGCAGGTCACGGGGAGAACGTGCAAACTCCGTACAGACAGCACCCGTGGTCAGGATCTCGCCTGAGTCTCTGGCGCTGTGAGGCAGCAACTCTACCGCTGCACCACCGTGCCGCCCATGATGTCCTCTTAAGAGAACTCGGGCGGCACAGTGGCACAGCGCCAGAGACCTGCGATTGATCCTGACCATGGGTGCTTTCTGTATCGAGTTTGCAAGTTCTCCCTGTGACTGCCTGGGTTATTCTCCGGTCCTCCGGTTTCTTCCCACACTCCAAATACGTGCAGGTATGTAGGTTAATTGGCTTCAGTAACAATTGTAACGTCCCTGGTGTGTAGGATAGTGTGATCGCTGGTCAGTGGGACGAAGGGCCTGTTTCCACGATGTATCTCTAAACTAAACACCAAAAAACTCGGCATAAAAACAAAATGCTGGAGTAATGCAGTGGGCCAGGCAGCATCTCTGGAGAGAAAGAATGGGAGACGTTTCGGGTCGAGATCCCTTCTTCAGGCTGACTGAAACTGGGCGGTCTGCAACATTGGAAGAGAGTTGGGTAGGCAGAGGGTTAGGTGAGAGCTGGTTTAATGTATAACCTGGGCCGTCACGGTGGCGCAGCAGTAGAGTTGCTGCCTTACAGCGAATGCAGCGCTGGAGAACCGGGTTCCATCCCGACTACGGGTGCTGTCTGTACGCTGATGGTACGTTCTCCCCGTGACAGGGGTCACAGTTTAAGGATAAGGGGGAAGTCTTTTAGGACCGAGATGAGAAAGTTTTTTTTCACACAGAGTGGTGAGTCTGTGGAATTCTCTGCCACAGAAGGTAGTTGAGGCCAGTTCATTGGCTATATTTAAGAGGGAGTTAGATGTGGCCCTTGTGGCTAAAGGGATCAGGGGGTATGGAGAGAAGGCAGGTACAGGATACTGAGTTGGATGATCAGCCATGATCATATTGAATGGCGGTGCAGGCTCGAAGGGCCGAATGGCCTACTCCTGCACCTATTTTCTATGTTTCTATGTGACCTGCATGGGTTTTCTCCGAGATCTTCGGTTTCCTCCCACACTCCAGAGACGTGCAGGTTTGTAGGTTAATTGGCTTGGTAAATGTAAAAATTGTCCCAAGTGGGTGTAAGATGGTGTTAATGTGCGGGGATCGCTGGTCGGCGCATACCCGGTGGGCCGATTGGCCTATTTCCGCGTATCCTACGTCTCTCTAAACTAAACTGAGTAGAAAAGAAAACAGGTGTCTGTAGAACGGGTCTCGACCCAAAACGCCACCCATTCCTTCTCCCCAGGGATGCTGCCTGACCCACTGAATTACTCCAGCATTTTGTGTCCACCTTAAACTAAACTGCGAGCTTGTTTGCCGCAAAAAAATACTTTGTCATCCTGCTTATCGTTTCCTGGTTTCATTCAAACAAAAACGGCAGACGGTTGCCAACGTTTTGCGTGGAAGAGTTTTGTTCGACCCAACCCTTCCCCAGAGGATGAATAAAAACGAGGTGGGGGAGGAAAGAAGTTGGAAGCTTACCCCAAACATCCTGACGCACATGTCACGGCTCCCTGACGGACATCGCCTGAAAAATGGCAAACGTTCCCAATTGTGGAATAGGACTGTTTTTACGAGCAAAATTTTTCCATCACAAACCTGCTGGAAACATTAGAGTGGCTTCCTGTTTTGAGAATTGCTTGAATTGTGTTTCCCACTGCAAGGGAAACATATTTTGACTCACTGTGTCATTGATTCATACAGCGTGGAAACAGGCCCTTCGGCCCAACATGTCCCATCTACACTCATCCCACCTGCCTGCCTTTGGCCCATATCCCTCCAGACCTGTCCTATCCAAGAGCTATATTTAAGAGGGAGTTAGATGTGGCCCTTGTGGCTAAAGGGATCAGGGGGTATGGAGAGAAGGCAGGTACGGGATACTGAGTTGGATGATCAGCCATGATCATATTAAATGGCTGTGCAGGCTCGAAGGGCCGAATGGCCTACTCCTACACCTATTTTCTATGTTTTCTATGTCTATCCAAGTACCTGTCTAAATGTTTCTTCAACTTTGCAATAGTATTGGATTGAGTTGAATTGAATAAATGTTATTAGCCAAGTATGTACACATACAAGGAATTTGCCTTGGTGCTTTGCTCGCAAGTAACAACGCGGTGTATTGTCAATTAAAAATAAGACGTTATAATTTAAACATGTGAAGAATGAAATAAAATACCAGAGCAAAAAGAGGCTACAGACTTTTGGCTGTTGAGTAGAACTACTGCTCGTGGAATAAAGCTGTTTTTATGTCTGGCTGTGGCTGCTTTGACAGTCCGGAGTCGCCTTCCAGAGGGAAGTGTTTCAAAGAGTTTGTGGCCAGGGTGAGAGGGGTCAGAGATGATCTTGCTCGCTCGCTTCCTGGCCCTTGCAGTGTACAGATCGTCGATGGGGGGGAAGGTTGCGGCCAACAACCTTCTCAGCTGTGCGAACGATCCGTTGCAGCCTCCGGATGTCGTGCTTGGTGGCTGAGCCAAACCAGACCATGATGGAGCAGGTGAGGACAGACTCTACGACGGCAGTATAAAACTGCATCATCATTACCTGTTGCTACCTACTTCGACTACCTCTTCCGGCAGCTCGTTCCATACACCCACCACCCTTTGCTTGAAAAAGTTACCCCTCAGGTTCCTATTAAATCTTTCCCCCCTCACCTTGAACCTATGTCCTCTGGTTCTCGATTCCCCTGCTCTGGGCAAGAGACTCTGTGCGTCTACCCTATCTATTCCTCTCGTGATTTTTTTTAACCTCCTGCACGTCAAGGAATAGAGTTCCGGTCTGCTCAACCTCTCCCTTTAGCTCAGGTGCACGAGTCCTGGCAACATCTGGAAATCCTGGAAATCTTCTCTGCACCCTTTCCAACTTGACAACATCTTTCCTACAACATGTTGCCCAAAACTGAACACAGTATTCTAAATGCGGCCTCACCGATATCTTGTAGTGAAAATCTTGGGCGGTCACGGTGGCGCATCGGTAGAGTTGCTGCCTTACGGCGAATGCAGCGCCGGGGACCCGGGTTCGATCCCGACTACGGCGCTGCCTGTACGGAGTTTGTACGTTCTCCCCGTGACCTGCGTGGGTTTTCTCCGAGACCTTCGGTTTCCTCCCACACTCCAAAGATGTGCAGGTTTGTAGGTTAATTGGCTTGGTAAATGTTTTTAAAAAATTGTCCCTAGTGGGTGTTGGATAGTGTTAATAAATGGGGATCGCTGGTCGACGCGGACCCAGTGGGCAGAAGGGCCTGTTTCCGCGCTGTGTCTCTAAACTAAACTAAGCTGCAAAACGACCTCCCAACCTCTGCACTTACATATGTACCAGAAAATAACCCACAGAGACTGATCCTCTGGGCTTTGACCCTCAGTCTTACGTTTATTTTCAGAGTCATAGAGTGATACAGCGTGGAAACAGGCCTTTTGCCTCAACTTGCCCACACCGGCCAACATAGAAACATAGAAAATAGGTGCAGGAGTAGGCTATTCGGCCCTTCGAGCCTGCACCGCCATTCAATACGGTCACGGCTGTTTATCCAAAATCAGTAAAATCGTTAAAAAACATGTCCCAGCTACATTAGTCTCACTTGCCCGCTTTTGGCCCATGTTCCTCCAAACCTGTCCACTCCATGCCCCAGCGGTATGAACATCGATTTCTCTAACTTCCGATAGCTCTTGCTTTCCCTCTCTATCCTCTCCCCCTTCCCAGTTCTCCCACCAGTCTACATTCTATCTCTGTCCTGCCCACTGCCCTGACATCAGTCTGAAGAAGGGTCTCGACCCGAAACGTCACTCATTTCTTCTCTCCAGAGACGCTGCCTGTTCCGCTGAGTTACTCCAGCATTTTGTGTCTACCGACCCACGGACACATACAGCTTGTTCCATACCCCCGCCACCCTTTGTGTGAAAAAGCTGCCCCTCAGATTCCTATAAAATCTTTTCCCCTTCACTTTAAACCTATGTCCTCTTGTCCTTGATTCACCCACTGTTGTAGACAATAGACAATAGGTGCAGGAGTAGTCACCTACATACATTCAATGTCACCTACTCTTCAAGTGCTGATACAAATTCCTTTGTAAATCATTGATCTGCTTCCACCTCTCACCTTGGCAGTGAGCACCAGGCCTTTCTGCGTTCCACAGAGACCGTTCCCTCCGTAACTCCCTGGTCCACTCATCCCTTCCTACCCAAACCACCCCATCCCCGGGCACTTTCCCCAGCAACCGTAGGAGATGCAACACCTGTCCCTTTGCCTCCCCCCTCAACTCCATCCAAGGACCCAAACAGTGTTTCCAGGTGAGACAGAGATTCACCTGCACCTCCTCCAACCTCATCTATTGCATCCGCTGCTCTAGATGTCAACTTCTTTACATCGGCGAAACCAAACGCAGGCTCGGCGATCGTTTCGCTCAACACCTTCGCTCAGTCCGCCTTAACCATCCTGATCTCCCGGTGGCTGAGCACTTCAACTCCCACTCCCAGTCTGACCTTTCTGTCATGGGCCTCCTCCAGTGCCATAGTGAGGCCCACCGGAAATTGGAGGAACAGCACCTCATATTTCGCTTGGGCAGCTTGCAGCCCAGCGGTATGAACATTGACATCCCACTTTAGATAGTTCCTCTGTCCCTCTCTTCCCCTCCCCCTTCCCAGTTCTCCCTCTATCTTCCTGTCTCCACCTATATCCTTCCTTTTTTCCCCGCCCCCCTGACATCAGCCTGAAGAAGGGTCTCGCCCCGAAATGTCACCCATTCCTTCTCTCCTGAGATGCTGCCTGACCCGCTGAGTTACTCCAGCATTTTGTGAAATAAATACCTTCGATTTGTACCAGCATCTGCAGTTATTTTCTTACCAGGCCATTGGAGCTCGTTGAGTGCGTAAACACTCTTTATCGCCACCCCTATCGGCATATTTCCAGGTCAATATTGGAAGAGAGTTGGGTAGGCAGAGGGTTAAGTGTGAGCTTGGGGAGTCAAGGGCAGTATATTGGCGCAACTGGTAGAGTTGCTGCCTCACAGTGCCAGAGACTTGGTTTCCATCCTGATCTCGTCGGTCTCTTCCCCATCCCCAACACACGTGGATTATTAGGTTAATTATAGCCTCTGTAAATTGTCTGGCTGAATTACTGTCTACCTCTTTGATGACCCTCGGACTATACTTGACCGGACTTTGCTGGCTTGACCTTGCACTAAACGTTATTCCCTTATTGAATATTTTTTTAATTAGCCAAGTAGGTACACATACAAGGAATGTGCCTTGGTGCTTTGCTCGCAAGTAACAACACGATATACAGTAAACAATTAAGAATAAAACATTATAACCTAAACGTGAAGAATGAAATAAAATACCAGAGCAAAAGGAGGCTATGGACTTATCATGTATCTATACACGGCAAATGGATTGATTGTAATCATGTCTTGTCTTTCCACTGACTGGTTAGCAAGCAACAAAAGCTTTTCACTGTACCTCAGTCCACGTGACAATAATCTAAACTGAACTGAAGTTCTCTGTTCCAAGGAGAACACAGCAGCTTCTTTTTTCCTGACTATTTTACTGAAATCCTAACGCACTGGAATTGATCCTTAGTTGGCAATCTCCTTTATAGGTGAAGGCACAGTGTTCCGAGCCCGGCCCCTGCTCACCCCTTGCACTAAATTCCCTTATCATGCATCTGTACACTGTAAATGGATTGACGGTAATTGGTATCGACTCGGCAGTAAGGAAGGCAAATTCAGCGCTAGCATTTATATCAAGAGGACTGGAATTCAAAAACAGATGTAATGCTGAGGCTCCATAAGGCACTGGTCAGGCCGCATTTGGAGTATTGTGAGCAAATCTGGGCCCCATATCTGAGGAAGGATGTGCTGGCTCTGGAGAGGGTCCAGAGGAGGTTTACAAGAATGATTCCAGGAATGAGTGGGTTAGCATATGATGAGCATTTGACAGCACTGGGCCTGTACTCACTGGAGTTTAGAAGGTTGAGGGGGGACCTCATTAAAACTTACAGAATAATGAAAGGCCTGGATAGAGTGGATGTGGAAAGGATGTTTCCACTGACAATAGACAATAGGTGCAGGAGGAGGCCATTCGGCCCTTCGAGCCAGCACTGCCATTCAATGTGATCATGGCTGATCATTCTCAATCAGTACCCCGTTCCTGCCTTCGCCCCATACCCCCTGACTCTGCTATCCTTAAGAGCTCTATCTAGCTCTCTCTTGAATGCATTCAGAGAATTGGCCTCCAATACCTTCTGAGGCAGAGAATTCCAGAGAATCAGGGGCCACAGTTTAAGAATAAGGGGTAGGCCATTTAGAATGGAGATGAGGAAAAACTTTTTCAGTCAGAGTGTTGTGAATCTGTGGAATTCTCTGCCTCAGAAGGCAGTGGAGGCCAATTCTCTGAATGCATTCAAGAGAGAGCTAGATAGAGCTCTTAAGGATAGCGGAGTCAGGGGGTATGGGGAGAAGGCAGGAACGGGGTACTGATTGAGAATGATCAGCCATGATCACATTGAATGGTGGTGCTGGCTCGAAGGGCCGAATGGCCTCCTCCTGCACCTATTGTCTATTGTCTATGTCCCTCCCTTCCCTGCATATCAATGTCCCTATCTCGAGGTCTCTTAAATGTCGCTATTGTATCTACATGATGGAACGTTGGACGGAATGTTGGTAGATGGGATTTAGTCGCAGTGAGTGTAAGGTGTGTGGTTTAGAAAAGTGTCACCTTTCCTTCAATGCAGGATCTTAATCCCTGAATACCTGACAGCAACGCTGTGGAAATACCGTCATCATTCAAGAGGGTGACTCACCAGCGCCACCTCAAGGGTAACAAGGGCACTAACATGTAAGACAAAAAACTGCAGATGCTAGTTTAAATCGAAGGTAGACACAAAATGCTGGAGTAACTCAGCTGGTCAGGCAGCATCTCAGGAGAGAAGGAATGGGTGACTTTTCGGGTCTGATGAAGTGTCTCGACCCGAAACGTCACCCATTCCTTCTCTCCTGAGATGCTGCCTGACCCGCTGAGTTACTCCAGCATTTTGTGTCGACCTAAGGGCATTAATGTGTTGGAAGGAATTGCAGATGCTGGTTTACACGGAAGATAGACCCATAGAAACATAGAAACATAGAATATAGGTGCAGGAGGAGGCCATTTGGCCCTTCGATCCAGCACCACCATACATTGTGATCATGGCTGATCATCCACAATCAGTAACCCGTGCCTGCCTTCTCCCCATATCCCTCGATTCCATTAGCCCCTAGAGCTCTATCTAACTATCCAACACAAAATGCTGGAGTAACTCAGCGGGTCAGGCAGCATCTCTGGAGAACATGGATAGGTGACGTTTCACAGAGTGCTGGAGTAACTCAGCAGGTCAGGCAGCATCTCGAGATCATGGATAGGTGACGTTTCACAGAGTGCTGGAGTAACTCAGCAGGTCAGGCAGCATCTGTGGAGATCATGGATAGGTGGGCGGTCACGGTGGCGCAGCGGTAGAGTTGCTCCCTTACAGCGAATGCAGGGCCGGACACCCGGGTTGGATCCCGACTACGGGCGCCGTCTGTACGGAGTTTGTACGTTCTCCCCGTGACCCGCGTGGGTTTTCTCCGGGATCTAAGGCTGGAGCAATTAGGCTTGTATACACTGGAATTTAGAAGGATAAGGGGGGATCTTATTGAAACATATAAGATAATTAGGGGATTGGACACATTAGAGGCAGGAAACATGTTCCCAATGTTGGGGGAGTCCAGAACAAGGGGCCACAGTTTAAGAATAAGGGGTAGGCCATTTAGAATGGAGATGACTCAGTCTGAAGAAGGGTCTCGACCTGAAACGTCACCCATTCCTTCTATCCAGAGATGCTGCCTGTCCTGCTGAGTTACTCCAGCAATTTGTGTCTGCCCTGTGGAACTCCACTGGTCACAGACCTCCAGCCTGAATAACACTACACTGTCTTCCATCATTAAGCCAGTTTTGAATCCTTGTGACCAAGTCACTGAATCTTGTGAATCTTCTGGATCAGCGAACTCTTGTCAAGATGGCACTCTGCTGCCATCTTCTGGTAATACCCAATTACTTTGCCAGGCGGAATTAGAAATTGGCTGAAGTTAGTGAGAAAGTTTAGTTTAGTTTATTGTCACGTGTATCATAGAAACATAGAAACATAGAAAATAGGTGCAGGAGTAGGCCATTCGGCCCTTCGAGCCTGCACCGCCATTCAATATGATCATGGCTGATCATCCAGCTCAGTATCCCGTACCTGCCTTCTCTCCATACCCCCTGATCCCTTTAGCCACAAGGGCCACATCTAACTCCCTCTTAAATATAGCCAATGAACTGGCCTCAACTACCTTCTGTGGCAGAGAATTCCACAGACTGTATCGAGGTACAGTGAAAAGCTTTTGTTGTGTGATAACCAGTTAGCGGAAAGACCACAAATAGTTACAATCGAGCCATCCACAGAGTACAGATACAGTGCCCTCCATAATGTTTGGGACAAAGACCCATCATTTATTTATTTGCCTCTGTACTCCACAATTTGAGATTTGTTACAGAAAAAAATTACTTGTGATTAAAGTGCACATTGTCAGATTTTAATAAAGGCCATTTGTATACATTTTGGTTTCACCATGTGGAAATTACAGCAGTGTTTATACATAGTCCCCCCCCATTTCAGGGCACCATAATGTTTGGGACACAACAATGCCATGTAAATGAAAGTAGTCATGTTTAGTATTTTGTTGCATATCCTTTGCATGCATGATTGCTTGAAGTCTGTGATTCATGGACATCACCAGTTGCTGGGTATCTTCTCTGGTGATGCTCTGCCAGGCCTGTATTACAGCCATCTTTAGCTTATGCTTGTTTTGGGGTTAGTCCCCTTCAGTTTTCTCTTCTGCATATATAAAAGGCATGCTCAATTCGGGTGATTGACTTGGCCACTCAAGAATTGACCTTTTTTTAACTTTGAAAAACTCCTTTGTTGCTTTAGCAGTATGTTTGGAATCATTGTCTTGCTGTAGAATGAACCGCCGGCCAATTTTGTGGCATTTGTTTGAACTTGAGCAGATAAAGATGTGTCTATACACTTCAGAATTCATTATGCTACTACCAACTGCAGTTGTATCATCAATGAAGATAAGTGAGCCAGTACCTTCAGCAGCCATACATGCCCAGGCCATAACACCCCCACCACCGTGTTTCACAGATGAGGTGGTATGCTTTGGATCTTGGATAGACACAAAATGTTGGAGTAACTCAGCGGGTCAGGCAGCAACTCAGGAAAGAAGGAATGGGTGACGTTTCAGGTCGAGACCCTTCTTCAGACTGCTTTAGATCTTGGGCAGTTCCTTCTCTCCTCCATGCTTTGCTCTTACCGTCACTCATCTTATCCGTCAACAAGATCTTTTTTCAGAACTTTGGTTGCTTTTTTAAGTACTTCTTGGCAAACTGTTACCTGGCCATCCTATTTTTGTAGTTAACCAATGGTTTGCATCTTGCAGTGTAGCCTCTGTATTTTTGTTCATGATGTCTTCTGCCGGCAGTGGTCATTGACAAATCCACACCTGACTCCTGAAGAGTTTTTCTGATCTGTCCATCAGGTGTTTGGGGAGTTTTTATAATAAAGAAAAATAATAGAGAGAATTCTTCTGCAATCAGCTGTGGAGGTCTTCCTTGGCCTGCCAGTCCCTTTGCGATTAGTAAGCTCACCAGTGCTCTCTTTCTTCTTAAAGATGTCCCAAACAGTTGATTTTGGTAACCCTAAGGTTCGGCTGATGTCTCCAACAGTTTTATTCTCGTTTCTCAGTCTCATAATTGCTTCTTTGACTTTCATTGGCACAACTTTGATCCTCATGTTGATAAACAGCAATAAAAGTTTTCAAAGGTGATGGAAAGACTGCAGGAAAGACTAGGTGCGGAGAGCTCTCTTTTCCCTGCATTAATGAGGCATTTAAACACACCTGAGCAATAACAAACACCTGTGAAGCCATATGTCCCAAACATTATGGTGCCCTGAAATGGGGGGGACTATGTATAAACACAGCTGTAATTTCTACATGGTGAAACCAAAATGTATAAAAATGGCCTGTATTAAAATCTGACAATGTGCACTTTAACCACATGTGATTTTCTTTCTATTAAAAATCTCAAATTGTGGAGTACTGAGGCAAATAAATAAATGATGGGTCTTTGTCCCAAACATTATGGAGGGCACTGTACATCATAGAGGGAATAACGTGAATAATATTTAGTGCAAGATAAAGCCAGCAAAGTCAATAGACAATAGACAATTGGTGCAGGAGTAGGCCATTCGGCCATTCGAGCCAGCACCACCATTCAGTGTGATCATGGCTAATCATTCTCAATCAATACCCCGTTCCTGCCTTCTCCCCATACCCCCTGACTCCGCTATCCTTAAGAGCTCTATCTAGCTCTCTCTTGAAAGCATCTGGAGAATTGGCCTCCACTGCCTTCTGAGGCAGAGAATTCCACAGATTTACAACTCTCTGACTGAATTTTTTTTTCCTCAGCTCCGTTCTAAATGGCCTACCCATTATTCTTAACCTGTGGCCCCTGGTTCTGGACTCCCCCAACATTGGGAACATGTTTCCTGCCTTTAACGTGTCCAACCCCTTAATAATCTTATATGTTTCGTTAAGATCCCCTCTCATCCTTCTAAATTCCAGTGTATACAAGCCTAGTCGCTCCAGTCTTTCAACATCCCGCCATTCCAGGAATTAACCTAGTGAACCTACTAGTGCGGTCTCACTAGGGGCCTGTACAACTGCAGAAGGACCTCTTTGCTCCTATACTCAACTCCTCTTGTTATGAAGGCCAACATTCCATTTGCTTTCTTCACTGCCTGCTGTACCTGCATGCTTCCTTTCAGTGACTGATGCACTAGGACACCCAGATCTCTTTATACGTCCCCTTTTCCTAACTTGACACAATTCAGATAATACTCTGCCTTCCTATTCTTACCACCAAAGTGGATAACCTCACATTTATCCACATTAAACTGCATCTGCCATGCATCCGCCCATTCACACAACCTGTCCAAGTCACCCTGCATCCTCATAGCATCTTCCTCACAGTTCACACTGCCATCCAGCTTTGTGTCATCTGCAAATTTGCTAATGTTACTTTTAATCCCTTCATCCAAGTCATTAATGTATATTGTAAATAGCTGCGGTCCCAGCACCGAGCCTTGCGGTACCCCACTAGTTACTGCCTGCCATTCTGAAAGGGACCCATTTATCCCCACTCTTTGCTTTCTGGCTGCCAACCAATTTTCTATCCATGTCAGTACCCTACCCCCAATACCATGTGCTCTAATTTTGCCCACTAATCTCCTATGTGGGACCTTGTAGAATAATTTTAGGGCATCACTCTTTATGAAGGGTATTTTTAGATGGATGTTGGAGCATTCCTTTGTCGAAGGATCAAACATGTTCATCTGCTTCTTCAATGATCTACTTCCCATTCACGGATTAGAAATAAAAGCGTAGGTGCATAAAACAATGAGGGGAATAGATAGAGTGACTAAGTTCATAAGTCAAAGGAGCAGAATTAAGCCATTCGGCCCATCGAGTCTACTCTGCCATTCTATCATGGCTGATCTATCTTTGCCTCAACCCCATTCTCCTGCCTTCTCCCCTTAACTCCTGACAGTCGTACTGATCAAGAACCTGTCAATCTCCGCTTTAGAAATACCCGCTTTCTTGGCCTCCACAGCCTTCTGTGGCAATGAGTTCCACATATTCACCACCCTCTGTCTAAAGAAATTCCTCCTCATCTCCTTTTTAAAGATACAGACTCTCCCACTGGTGGAAACATCTTCTCCGCATCCAGGCCTTTCACTATTCGATAAGTTTCAATGAGGTCCCCCCTCATCCTTCTAAACTCCAGCGAGTACAGGCCCAGTGCCGACAAACGCTCATCACATGTTAACCCACTCATTCCTGGGATCATTCTCGTAAACCTCCTCTGGACCCTCTCCAGAGCCAGCACATCCTTCCTCAGATACGGGGCCCAAAACTGCTCACAATGTTCCAAATGCAGCCCGACCAGCGCCTTATAGAGCCTCAGCTTTACATCCCTGTTTTTATCTTCTAGTTCTCCTGAAATAAATGCCATCGTTGCGTTTGCCTTCTTTACAACCGATTCAACCTGCAAATAAATCTTTCGTTAATCCTGCACCAGCATTCCTAAGTCCCTTTGCACCTCCAGTTTCTGAATCCTGCCACCATTTGGAAAATAATCTATGTCTTTATTTCTATTACCAAAGTGCATGATCACACTTTGTCACATATCTGCCACTTCTCTGCCCCCTTTCCCAACCTGTCCAAGTCCTTCTGCAGAGTCTCTGCTTTGTCCGTACCACCCGCCCCTCCACCTGTCTTCCCATCAGCTGCACACTTGGCCACAAACCCTTAATTTCCATCATCCTAATCAAAGATATACAACGGGAAGAGTAGCGGCCCCAGCACCGAGCCCTGCGGAACACTGTCTTTTCACCAGGGCCAGGGGACCAAGATTGAGTGGGCATGGGTTTAAGGAAAGATGTGATAGGAACCTGAGGGGCAACCTTTTCATTCAGAGGATGGTAGGTATATGGAACGAGCTGCCAGAGGAAGTAGTAGAGGCAGGTAGAATAACAACATTTAAAAGATATTTGGGCGGGTACATGGGTATTTTTATCACGTCTGATTCAGATTCAGAGTCTGAAGAAGGGTCTCGACCCGAAACGCCACCAATTCGTTCTCTCCACAGATGCTACCTGTCCCGCTGAGTTACTCCTGCATTTTGTGTCTATCTTTGGTGTAAACCAGCATCTGCAGTTCCTTTGCTCAACCAATTACCTGCCAGGCTTTGTCCTGCCCCTGCCCGCCCCCACTATCAAACTGAGGAACGTTCCCGAATTGAAATGCCACCGAGGCAACTTTTGCCGGCACTGGGCCTGCATTCGCTGGAGTTTAGAAGGAGGATAGAAACATAGAAACATAGAAAATAGGTGCAGGAGGAGCCCATTCAGCCCTTCGAGCCAGCACCGCCATTCATTGTGATCATGGCTGATCATCCACAATCATGAGCCCGTGCCTGCCTTCTCCCCATATCCCTTGATTCTGCTAGCCCCTAGAGCTCTATATCACTCTCTTTTAAATTCATCCAGTGAATTGGCCTCCACTGCCCTCTGTGGCAGAGAAATCCACAAATTCACAACTCTCTGGGTGAATTATTTTTTTCTCACCTCAGTTTTAAATGGCCTCCCCTTTATTCTTAGACTGTGGTCCCTAGTTCTGGACCTCTTATCGAATAGTGAAAGGCTTGGATAGAGTGGATGTGGAGAGGATGTTTCCACTAGTGGATGAGTCCAAGACCAGAGGGCACAGCCTCAGAATAAAAGGACGTACCTTTAGGAAGGAGATGAGGAGGAATTTCTTTAGTCAGAGGGTGGTGAATCTGTGGAATTCTTTGCCACAGACGGATGTGGAGGCTGTAATTTTAAGGGAGAGATAGATTCTTAATTAGTAAGGGTTAATTAGTCAAAGGGTTATGGGGAGAAGGCAGGAGAATGGGGTTGAGAGGTGAAGATAGATCAGCCATGATTGAATGGCAGACATGATGGGTTGAATGGCCTTATTGTGGATAAATGTGACGTTATCCACTTTGGTGGCAAGAACAGGAAAGCAGACTATTATCTGAATGGTGGCCGATTAGGAAAAGGGGAGATGCAACGAGACCTGGGTGTCGTGGTACACCAGTCATTGAAAGTAGGCATGCAGGTGCAGCAGGCAGTGAAGAAAGCGAATGGTATGTTGGCATTCATAGCAAAAGGATTATAGGAGCAGTTGTACAGGGCATTGGTGAGACCACACCTGGAGTATTGCGTACAGTTTTGGTCTCCTAATCTGAGGAAAGACATTCTTGCCATAGAGGGAGTACAGAGAAGGTTCACCAGATTGATTCCTGGGATGGCAGGACTTTCATATGAAGTAAGACTGGATAGACACGGCTTTTACTCGCTGGAATTTAGAAGATTGAGGGGGGATCTTATAGAAACTTACAAAATTCTTAAGCGGTTGGACAGGCTAGATGCAGGAAGATTGTTCCCGATGTTGGGGAAGTCCAGAACAAGGGGTCACAGTTTAAGGATAAGGAGGAAGTCTTTTAGGACCGAGATGAGAAAGGTTTTTTTCACACCGAGAGTGGTGAATCTGTGGAATTCTCTGCCACAGAAGGTAGTTGAGGCCAGTTCATTGGCTATATTTAAGAGGGAGTTAGATGTGGCCCTTGTGGCTAAAGGGATCAGGGGGTATGGAGAGAAGGCAGGTACAGGATACTGAGTTGGATGATCAGCCATGATCATATTGAATGGTGGTGCAGGCTCGAAGGGCCGAATGGCCTACTCCTGCACCTACTTTCTATATTTCTATGTTTCTATTCTGCTCCTGTGATTTACGAACATGAACTTACCTGCTTATCAAAAATCCCCCTTCACCTGTATCAACCTGTATCTGAAAAAGGGTCTTGACCCGAAACGTCATCTATTCCTTCTCTCCACAGATGCTGCCTGTCCCGCTGAGTTACTCCTGCATTTTGTGTCTATCTTTGGTGTAAACCAGCATCTGCAGTTCATTCCTACTCAACATATTACTACCTGCCAGGATTTGACTTGCCCCATCTCCCTCCCTCCCCCCCCCTCTCTCCCTCCCACTATTAGTTTGAAGAAGGGCCCCAACTCGAAACACCAACTATCCATGTTCTCCAGAGATGCTGCCTGACCGGCCGAGTTAAGAAGGATAGCAAAAGTTTTTTTAGGTACGTGAAGAGGAAAAAAATAGTCAAGGCAAATGTGGGTCCCTTGAAGACATAAGCAGGGGAATTTATTATGGGGAACAAAGAAATGGCAGACGAGTTAAACCGTTACTTTGGATCTGTCATCACTGAGGAAGATACACACAATCTCCCAAATATTCTAGGGGCCGGAAAACCTAGGGTGATGGAGGAACTGAAGGAAATCCACATTAGGCAGGAAATGGTTTTGGGTAGACTGATGGGACTGAAGGCTGATAAATCCCCAGGGCCTGATGGTCTGCATCCCAGTGTACTTAAGGAGGTGGCTCTAGAAATAGTGGAAGCATTGGAGATCATTTTTCAATGTTCTATAGATTCAGGATCAGTTCCTGTGGATTGGAGGATAGCAAATGTTATCCCACTTTTTAAGAAAGGAGGGAGAGAGAAAACGGGTAATTATAGACCAGTTAGTCTGACATCAGTGGTGGGGAAGATGCTGGAGTCAATTATAAAAGACGAAATTGCTGAGCATTTGGATAGCAGTAACAGGATCATTCCGAGTCAGCATGGATTTACGAAGGGGAAATCATGCTTGACAAATCTACTGGAATTTTTTGAGGATGTAACTAGGAAAATTGACAGGGGAGAGTCAGTGGATGTGGTGTACCTCGACTTTCAGAAAGCCTTCGACAAGGTCCCACATAGGAGATTAGTGGGCAAAATTAGAGCACATGGTATTGGGGGTAGGGTACTGACATGGATAGAAAATTGGTTGACAGACAGAAAGCAAAGAGTGGGGATAAATGGGTCCCTTTCGGAATAGCAGTCAGTGACCAGTGGGGTACCGCAAGGTTCGGTGCTGGGACCCCAGCTATTTACGATATACATTAATGACTTAGATGAAGGGATTAAAAGTACCATTAGCAAATTTGCAGATGATACTAAGCTGGGGGGTAGTGTGAATTGTGAGGAAGATGCAATAAGGCTGCAGGGTGGCTTGGACAGGTTGTGTGAATGGGCGGATACATGGCAGATGCAGTTTAATGTAGATAAGTGTGAAGTTATTCACTTTGTAAGTAAGAATAGAAAGGCAGATTATTATCTGAATGGTGTCAAGTTAGGAAGAGGGGATGTTCAACGAGATCTGGGTGTCCTAGTGCATCAGTCACTGAAAGGAAGCATGCAGGTACAGCAGGCAGTGAAGAAAGCCAATGGAATGTTGGCCTTCGTAACAAGAGGAGTTGAGTATAGGAGCAAAGTCAAGTCAAGTCAAGTCAATTTTATTTGTATAGCACATTTAAAAACAACCCACGTTGACCAAAGTGCTGTACATTTGATTACGTTCCAATAGAAAAAAAATGAAAACATACAGTAGCACGCAAACAGTTCACAGCGCCTCCTCAATGAGCCTCAAACGCTAGGGAGTAGAAATATGTTTTGAGCCTGGACTTAAAGGAGTCGATGGAGGGGGCAGTTCTGATGGGGAGAGGGATGCTGTTCCACAGTCTAGGAGCTGCAACCGCAAAAGCGCGGTCACCCCTGAGTTTAAGCCTAGACCGCGGGATAGTGAATAGCCCCAAGTCGGCCGATCTGAGGGACCTGGAGTTAGAGAGGGGGGTTAGAAGATTTTTGATGTGGGGGGGGAGTGCCCATTTAGGGCTTTATACGTGAATAGGAGGAGGTTCTTCAAAGAGGAGGAGGTTCTTCAAAGAGGTCCTTCTACAGTTGTACCGGGCCCTGGTGAGACCGCAACTGTGTGCAGTTTTGGTCTCCAAATTTGAGGAAGGATATTCTTGCTATTGAGGGCGTGCAGCGTAGGTTCACTAGGTTAATTCCCGGAATGGCGGGACTGTCGTATGTTGAAAGGCTGGAGCAATTAGGCTTGTATACACTGGAATTTAGAAGGATGAGGGGGGATCTTATTGAAACATATAAGATAATTAGGGGATTGGACACATTAGAGGCAGGAAACATGTTCCCAATGTTGGGGGAGTCCAGAACAAGGGGCCACAGTTTAAGAATAAGGGGTAGGCCATTTAAAACGGAGATGAGGAAGAACTTTTTCAGTCAGAGAGTGGTGAAGGTGTGGAATTCTCTGCCTCAGAAGGCAGTGGAGGCCAGTTCGTTGGATGCTTTCAAGAGAGAGCTGGATAGAGCTCTTAAGGATAGCGGAGTGAGGGGGTATGGGGAGAAGGCAGGAACGGGGTACTGATTGAGAGTGATCAGCCATGATCGCATTGAATGGCAGTGCTGGCTCGAAGGGCTGAATGGCCTACTCCTGCACCTATTGTCTATTGTCTATTGTCTATTGAGTTACTCCAGGACTATGTTTTGTTTTTTGTAAACCAGGATCGGCAGTTCCTTGTTCCTACTTCTCCACAGTGACTTTGCTCTCCCTGCCTTTCAGTGCATGAAGCCCGTAGGTGGCAGTGTTGAGCTGCTAATACAGTTTGAAGAGTCAAAGCAAGTCAATGGGAATGAGGAAAGACCATCTCGTGATGAATGCAGATCGACACAGAATGCTGGAGTAACTCAGCCGGGACAGGCAGCATCTCTGGACAGAGGGAATGGGTGACGTTTCGGGTCGAGTCTGGGGAGAGACAGAGATAGGAGCAAAGAGGTCCTTCTGCAGTTGTATAGGGCCCAGATGAGACCACATCTGGAGTATTGTGTGCAGTTTTGGTCTCCTAATTTAAGGAAGGGCGCCCTTACTATTGAGACAGTGCAGAGTAGGTTAACGAGGTTAATCCCCGGGATGGCGGGACTGTCATATGAGGAAAGGTTGGAAAGACTGGGCTTGTATTCACAGGAGTTTAGAAGGATGAGAGGGGATCTTATAGAGATGTATAAAATTATAAAAGGACTGGATGCAGGAAAAATGCTCCCAATGTTGGGGGAGTCCAGAACCAGGGGCCACAGTCTAAGAATAAAGGGGAGGCCATTTAAACTGAGATGAGAAGAAACGTTTTCACCCAGAGAGTTATGAATTTGTTGAATTCTCTGCCTCAGAAGGCAGTGGAGGCCAATTCACTGGATGAATTTAAAAGAGAGTTAGATAGAGCTCTAGGGGCTAGTGGAATCAAGGGATATGGGGAGAAGGCAGGCACGGGTTACTGATTGTGGACGTTCAGCCATGATTACAATGAATGGCGGTGCTGGCTCGAAGGGCCAAATGACCTCCAGCACCTATTTTCTATGTCTATGTCTGTATGGAAGGGTAAGGTGTGAAAACGAGAGATCAAAGGGGACAAAGGTCAAGAAAAATGTAGAATAGATCATTGTTAGCTAGGGGAAGGTGACAATGAGGCAGACAAAGATAAAATTATCTGAAGAAGGGTCTTGACCCGAAACGTCACCCATTCCTTGTTTTTAGAGATGCTGCCTGTCCCGCTTGTGTTACTCCAGCTTTTTGTGTCTGTCTTAAAGATAAAATTTAATCAGGAGGACACGTCAAACTGGTCGCAGATCTAGGATGGGGGAGGGATGGAGGGAGAGGGAAAGCAAGGGTTACTTGACGTTAGAGTGTTTTCCGTGAAGGTCGGAGAAAAGCAGCAGCCAGAAGCAGCCAGAGCGAGTATTGGCTGGAAGTATAAGAAAATAACTGCAGATGCTGGTACAAATCGAAGGTATTTATTCACAAAATGCTGGAGCAACTCAGCAGGTCAGGCAGCATCTCGGGAGAGAAGGAATGGGTGAAGTTTCGGGTCGAGACCCTTCTTCAGAAGAGCCTTCGTCTGAAGAAGGGTCTCGACCCGAAACATCACCCATTCCTTCTCTCCTGAGATGCTGCCTGACCTGCTGAGTTACTCAAGCATTTTGTGAATAAATACCTTCGATTGGCTGGAAGTAGGTGAGTCGGAGGGAAAGAAAATTTAAAAAGAGCGCCAATGGCCCAGGTTCGAGTAAATTACAAATAAGCCCTAAAGTCATTGATTAGGTAACAGGTGAAGATGTGCAGCTGTGGCAGAGGGGCCTTGTTGGGAGCCGCCTTGTTGAGGTGAAGTGCCTTGGTGAGTAAAGCGTGCGTCTTTGGCTCGAGAGTCTTCGGCGAGGAGGCGGAGGCAAGGAGCTATACTTGATTCGAAATTTGTAATTTTGTTTTGTCCGCTGAAGAAATAGACAATAGACAATAGGTGCAGGAGGAGGCCATCTGGCCCTTCGAGCCAGCACCGCCATTCAATGTGATCATGGCTGATCATTCTCAATCAGTACCCCGTTCCTGCCTTCTCCCCATACCCCCTGACTCCGCTATCCTTAAGAGCTCTATCCAGCTCCCTCTTGAATGCATTCAGAGAATTGGCCTCCACTGCCTTCTGAGGCAGAGAATTCCACAGATTTACAACTCTCTGGCTGAAAACGTTTTTCCTCATGGCAGGCAGGATAGAAACATAGAAACATAGAAAATAGGTGCAGGAGTAGGCCATTTGGCCCTTCGAGCCTGCACCGCCATTCAATATGATCATGGCTGCAGTGTGATCATGGCTGCAATGTGATCATTGGTGCAGTGTGTTTCCTGCAGGATGAGGGAAGTCAGGGGCACTGCTGGTGCTCCAGACAACTACACCTGCGGAAACTGTGTGCAGGTGCAGCTCCTGAATGAACGTGTTGGGGAACTGGAGCAGCAGTTGGATGACCTCAGGGCCATCCGGGAACACGAGAGTTTCCTGGCCAGTCCCACCGAGGACAGTGAAGGTGGGTGACTGTGAGAAAGATGAGTAAACGTGGAGTGCAGGAGACCCCGGTGGCTGTACCTACTGAAAACATGTACACCCTCTTGGGAGCGGACGACACGACAAGATTGAGCGGCAGCCGGGGCTGTGACTCCAACCCTGAAGAGTGACGTCAGGGAGAGCCGCAGTGGTGGGAGACTCCATCGTCAGAGGTGCGGACAGGAGATTCTGTGGCAGCGGGCGAGACTCCAGGATGGTGTGTTGCCTCCCTGGTGCCAGGGTCCAGGACGTCTCGGAGCGGCTGCACGCCATCCTAGAGAGAGAGAGAGAGAGAGAGAGAGAGAGAGAGAGTGAGTGAGAGAGAGAAAGAGAGAGAGAGAGAGGCGGAGCAGCCGGAGGTTGTTGTGCACGGTGGCACAAACTGATCCGTGTGGTAAAATTCAGCTGCCACAGATGGCTGCATGCAGGGATTAACGGGGAGTCTGCCTGGAATCCCCTCTGCTCCAGGGTCACCACGGAATGGCTGTCGTTCATCAACTCATTGACTTCATCACGGAAATGAGTGGGTTAACCTGTGATGAGCGTTTGTCGGCACTGGGCCTGTACTCGCTGGAGTTTAGAAGAATGAGGGGGGACCTCATTGAAACGTACAGAAGAGTGAAAGGCCTGGATAGAGTGGATGTGGAGAGGATGTTTCCACTGGTGGGAGAGTCTAGGACCAGAGGGCACGGCCTCAGAATTAAAGGACGTTCCTTTAGGAAGGAGATGAGGAGGAATCTCTTTAGTCAGAGGGTGGTGAATCTGTGGAATTCTTTGCCGCAGAAGGCTGTGGAGGCCAAGTCAGTGGATATCTTTAAGGCAGAGATTGGCAGATTTTTGATTAGTACGGGTGTCAGAGGTTATGGGTAGAAGGCAGGAGAATGGGGTTAGGAGGGAGAGATAGATCAGCCATGATTGAATGGCGGAGGGCCAAATGGACTAATTTTACCCCTATCTCTTATGACCTTATGACCTGTTGGGTGTACCACAGAATGGTTGTCTAATTTATCAATTCATCTGCCGGTCATACTGTGGGATTACAAGTCCGAGCGGTGACTAGGAGATTTTCTGTCAGGCTCAGGGGAGCGAGGAATTGAAAGGAAAGTGTAAAGTGAATGTCTGCGTTGATTTAGTTCAGATGCACAGCGTAGAAACAGGCCCTTTGGCCCCGAGAGTCTGTGCCGGCCCACCATCCCCTCACACTAACACTATCCTACGCGCAAACTCGGGACGATTTACAATGGCACCAAGCCTCAATTCATCTACTAACCTGTGCGTCTTTGGAGTGTGGGAGGAAACTGGAGCACCCGGAGAAAACCCACGCGGTCCACGGGGAGAACGTACAAACTCCGTACTGACGGCACCCGTGGTCAGGATCAAACCCGGGCCTCTGGCACTCGAAGGCAGCAACTCTGCCGCTGCGCCACTGTGCTGCCCGTCCAAATGTGTTTTAAATGTTGTTGTACCTGCCCCAACCACTTCTTGGTTCTTCTGTCTTCTGGATAGGTGCATGGAAGTGCGTGAAATAGAGCGATATGGATCATGTACAGGCAGAAGAGATCAGGCATCATGTTCAGCACAAACATTGTGGGCCGAAGGGCCCGTTTCTGTGCTGTACAGTTCTGTGTTCTACATTCTGGCACCTTGTTCCCCATTTCTCCCACCTTCCACATGACCATCTGGCCCCTCAGGTTCCAATTAAATCTAGGTTTTCATATTTCCTTCATTATCATACGTGACAACATTCATAAGTCCATCAGGTATAGGAGCAAAGTTATGTGGGAAAATAACTGCAGATGCTGGTACAAATCGAAGGTATCACAAAATGCTGGAGTAACTCAGCTGGTCAGTCAGCATCTCAGGGGAGAGGGAATGGATCGCCTCCACCTCCACCCTACCACCCCCCCACCATACATCGCCTCCACCTCCGGCTGCTAAAATCCCCCTTCCCCCTCTAGCCAGGCGACCCGACTACTCCCCACATCGGTCCTCATGCCCCCCTCTGCTCTGTTAACCCACCACCCCCCCACCATACATCGCTTCCACCTCCGCCTGCTAAAAAAAAGCTCTCCACCTATATCCTTTCTTTGTCCGGCCCCCCTGACATTAGTCTGAAGAAGGGTCTGGACCCAAAACGTCACCCATTTCCTCTCTCCTAGATGCTGCCTGACCCGCTGAGTTACTCCAGAATTTTGTGATACCTACGAGCAAAATTAGGCCATTCGAGTCTACTCCGCCATTCAATCGTGGCTGATCTATCTTTCCCTCTCAACCTCATTCTCCTGCCTTCTCCCCGTATCCCCTGAAACCCGTACTAATCAAGAATCTGTCGAACTCCGCCTTCGAAATATCCACTGACTTGGCCTCCACAGCTGTCTGTGGCAATGAATTCCGCAGATTCACCACCCTCTGACGAACGAAATTCCTAAGATTGACACAAAATGCTGGAGTAACTCAGGGGGACAGGCAGCATCTCTGGAGAGAAGGAATGGGCGACGTTTTGGGTCGACACCCATCAGAAATTCCTCCTCGTTGTGATTGGATGTAAAGTGTTATTAGGATTGTTTAAAGTTGTGAAAGGTTTTAAAGATGGTAAAGGCTTCACGTTGGATATGCAGAGAATTGAGGGATCATGTGAGAGCATTTTGTCTTGGCATAATTTGTGGCACAGACATTGTGGGCCGAAGGGCCTGTTTCTGCGCTGTACTGTTCCATGTTCTATAAATGCAGGTCTTGTTTTGATTTTTGCTATGCACACACCATCTGAAAGCTCTATAATTTGAAACATTGAAACATAGAAAATAGGTGCAGGAGGAGGCCGTTTGGCCCTTCGAGCCAGCACCGCCATTCATTGTGATCATGGCTGATCATCCACAATCAGTAACCCGTGCCTGCCTTCTCCCCATATCCCTTGATTCCACTAGCCCCGAGAGCTCTATCTAACTCTCTTTTAAATTCATCCAGTGCCCTCTGTGGCAGAGAATTCCACAAATTCACAACTCTCTGGGTGAAAAGGTTTCTTCTCACCTCAGTTTTAAATGGCCTCCCCTTTATTCTTAGACTGTGTGGCCCCTGGTTCTGGACTCCCCCAACATTGGGAACATTTTTCCTGCATCTAACTTGTCCAGTCCTTTTTATAATTTTATATGTCTCTATAAGATCCCCTCTCACGCTTCAAAACTCCAGTGAATACAAGCCCAGTCTTTCCAACCTTTCCTCATATGTCAGTCCCGCCATCCCGGGGATTAACCCTGGCCAAGCTGGCCATCCGCGACTCACGGCGCCAGGCAGAAGTGGTGTTGGAGGGGGACCACACGCTGTCCAAGGGCACCCTGGAGGATTTCCGGGACCGCTGGGCACCGCGGGGGATTGGATGTATCCTGGATGGGGATTGTAATATAATTATATAATAGTTTCAATTGGTATATTTGTTTGTATAGTATTCTGTTGGTGGGTTCTGTTTTGGTGTTATTGTATTGTATATATTATTTTAATATTTGAATAAATATTTTTGATAAAAAAAATTTAAAAACAGGAGATTAACCTCGTGAACTTACGCTGCGCTGTCTCAATAGCAAGGAAGTCCTTCCTCAAATTATGAGACCAAACCTGCACACAATTCTCCAGGTGCGGTCTCACCAGGGCCCTGTACAACTGCAGAAGGACCTCTTTGCTCCTATACTTAAATCCTCTCGTTATGAAGGCCGACATGCCATTAGCTTTACAACTCTGTACACTGTACATTAGCCTTAGAACACTGACTCTATAACACTGTAATATTATATCCTGTGGTCTGGTATTTTTCTCTTTGCACCATTGTAGTGCTTGTGTGTGGCTCGATTGTACTCATGTGCAGCATGATTTGACTGCATAGCACGGGGGGAAAAAGTTACTGTATCTCGATACATGTTAAAATAATAAAGTATTACCAATTGCAAAAACCTCAAGTTGTACAGAGCTAATAAATTCCACATGGCAGAGATGGGAAAATGGAACTTGTTTGGGATTGAAACACGTTAAGGGGACAGGATGAGACGCTGGATTAGTATGGCATAGTTGCAACAAGATGAGAGTACCGACACAAAATGCTGGAGTAACTCTGCGGGGCAGGCAGCAACTCTGGAGAGAAGGAATGGGTGGCGTTTCGGGTCGAGACCTTTCCGTCTGAAGGAGTGTCTCGACCCCGAAACGTCACCCATTCCTTCTCTCCAGAGATGCTGCCTGACCCGCTGAGTTACTCCAGCATTTTGTGGCTATTTTTGGTGTAAACCAGCGTCTGCAGTTCCTTCCTACACAAGATGAGAGACTTCTTTTCAACAAGATGGTCGGCGTGGTGGTGCAGCGGTAGAGTCGCTGCCTCACAGCGCCAGAGACCCGGGTTCCATCCCGACCACAGGCGCTGTCTGTATGGAGTTTGTACGTTCTCCCCGTGACCTGCGTGGGTTTTCTCCGAGATCTTCCGTTTCCTCCCACACTCCAAAGACGTACAGGTATGTAGGTTAATTGGCTGCGCAAATGTAAAAACTGTCCCTAGGGTGTAGGATAGTGTTAATGTGCGGGGATCGCTGGGCGGCGCGGACCCGGTGGGCCGAAGGGCCTGTTTCCGCGCTGTATCTCTAAATCTAAAAAAAAATCCAAAGACGTGTAGGTTTGCAGGTTAATTGGTTTGGTGTAATTGTAAAATTGTCCCTAGTGTGTGCAGGATAGTGTTAATGTGCAAGGATCACTGGTCGGTGCGGACTCGGTGGGCCGAAGGGGCTGTGTCTCTAAACTAAACTAAACACAGTGGCGCAGCTTGTAGAGTTGCTGCCTCAGAGCGGCCTGTTTCTACGTTGTGTGACGCTGTGAATCTCAATGGAAGCTATAAAGTGCAAGGTCTTTGTCCCATTTCAGGTCGGTGTATGATGGAGAGGAACACTGGCGGTTCATGGAGAAACTGGATGCCCGGATCAGGAACCATGACCGGGAGATCGAGAAGATGTGCAACTTCCACTTCCAGGGATTTGTGGATTCCATCACGGAGCTGCTGAAAGTGCGGGGAGAGGCACAGAAACTGAAGGTGGGTCGATCTTTAACATCATTAGTTCACAAATCCCAGGAGCACAATGAGGCCAATCGACCCATCATGTCTACTCCGCCATTCAATCATGGATGATCTATCCCTCCTAACCCCATTCTCCCGCCTTCTCCCCCTAAACCCCGGACACTCGTACTAATCAAGAATCTATCTATCTATGCCTTAAAAATATCCATTGTCGGCCTCCATAGCCTTCTGTGGCAAAGAATTCCACAGATTCACCGCCCTCTGACTGAAGAAATTCCTCATCTCCTTCCAACAGGTACGTCATAAAGTCATAAGGGATAGGAGTAGATTTAGCCCATTTGGCCCATTAAGTCTACTCCACCATTCAATCATGGCTGATCGATCTCTCCCTCCCAACCCCATTCTCCTGCCTTCTCCCCGTAACCTCTGACACACGTACTAATCAAGAAACCATCAATCATAAGGGATAGGAGTAGATATAGGCCATTTGGCCCTTCGAGCCAGCACCGCCATTCATTGTGATCAATGCTGATCATCCACAATCAGTAACCCGTGCCTGCCTTCTCCCCATATCCCTTGATTCCACTAGCCTCTAGAGCTCTATCTTACTCTCTTTTAAATTCATCCAGTGAATTGGCCTCCACTGCCCTCTGTGGCAGAGAATTCCACAAATTCACAACTCTCTGGGTGAAAAAGTTTTTTCTCACCCCAGTTTTAAATGGCCTCCCCTTTATTCTTAGACTGTGGCCCCTGGTTCTGGACTCCCCCAACATTGGGAACATTTTTCTCGCCTCCAGCTTGTCCAGTCCATTCGTAATTTTATACGTCTCTATAAGATCCCCTCTCATCCGTCTAAACTCCAGTTCTGACTGTCTATCCTCGGGGCAGACCGCATGTCCTAGAGAAAACAATCCATGTCTGTCCGAACTCTCCTTATCGTTAATAACTTCTAATCCAGGCTTCACTCTGGTCAATCTCTTCTGCACCCCCTCTAAAGCCTCCACATCTTTCCTGTAATGTGGCGACCAGAATTACAATAGACAATAGACAATAGGTGCAGGAGGAGGCCATTCGGCCTTTCGAGCCATTCAATGTGATCATGGCTGATCATTCTCAATCAGTACCCCGTTCCTGCCTTCTCCCCATACCCCCTGACTCCGCTATCCTTAAGAGCTCTATCCAGCTCTCTCTTGCAATATTCCAAATGCAGCCCAACTAAAGTCCTGTTCACTGCACTAGGGCTTCCTGACTCTGATAGTCAATGCCCCGATTTATGAAAGCAAGCACTACATCGCGGCGGCACGGTGGCGCAGCGGTAGAGTTGCTGCCTTACAGCGAATGCAGCGCCGGAGACTCAGGTTCGATCCTGACTATGGGCGCCGTCTGTTCGGAGTTTGTACGTTCTCCCCGTGACCTGCGTGGGTTTTCTCCGAGATCTTCGGTTTCCTCCCACACTCCAAAGACGTGCAGGTTTGTAGGTTAATTGACTGGGTAAATGTAAAAATTGTCCCTAGTGTGTGTAGGATAGTGTTCGTGTGCGGGGATCGCTGGGCGGCGCGGACTCGGTGGGCCGAAGGGCCTGTTTCCGCCCTGTATCTCTAATTCTAAATCTAAAACATATGCCTTCTTCATCACTATATCTACTTGTGTTGCCACTTTCAGGGATTTATGGACTTGGACCCCAATATCCCTCAATACATTTTGTATTCTTCATTCTTTAGGAAAATTTAATTCTTTAGGAAACAGGGGTTCACCTCTTCCATTATCGATGAGGCTCTCACTAGAGTTCCTCGATATCCCGCAGCTCCGCTCTTGCTCCCCCTCCCCCCATCGTAACAAGGACAGAGTCCCCCTTGTCCTCACCTTCCACCACATCAGCCGTCGCACACAACATATAATCCTCCCTTTTGCCACCTCCACGGGCTCCCACTACTGGCCACATCTTCCCATCTCCACCCCTTTCTGCTTTCCACAGAGACCGTTCCCTCCGTAACTCCCTGGTCCACTCGTCCCTTCCCACCAAAACCACCCCCTCCCCGGGCACTTTCCCCTGCAAACGCAGGAGATGCAACACCTGTCCCTTTACCTCCCCCCTCGACTCCATCCAAGGACCCCAACAGTCTTTCCAGGTGAGGCAGAGGTTCACTTGCACCTCCTCCAACCTCATCTACTGTATCCTCTGTTCCAGGTGTCAACCCCTGTATATCGACGAGACCAAGCGCAGGCTCGGCGATCGTTTCGTTGAACACCTCCGCCCAGTCGGCCTTAACCTACCTGATGGCTCAGCACTTTAACTCCCCCTCCCATTCCCACACTGACTTTTCTGTCCTGGGTCTCCTCCATTGTCAGAGTGTGGCCCAGCGCAAATTGGAGGAACAGCACCTCATATTTCGCTTGGGTAGCTTACACCCCAGCGGTACGAACATTGACTTCTCTAACTTCAAATAGCCCTTGCTTTCCCTCTCTATCCATCCGCTCCCCCTTCCCAGTTTTCCCACCGGTCTTCCTGTCTCCAACTACATTCTATCTCTGTCCCGCCCATTCCCCTGACATCAGTCTGACCCAAAATGTCACCCATTCCTTCTCCAGAGATGCTGCCTGTCCCGCTGTCTACCTTTAGTTTAGTTTAGTGTCACGCGTGCCGTGTGAGGGGACCGATGTCATAATCTGTTGAGCCTAATTCTGCTCCTTCTCTCTGGGTTCTTCTCACCTCAGTTTTAAATGGCCTCCCCTTTTTTCTTAGACTGTGTGGCCCCTGGTTCTGGACTCCCCCAACATTTTTCCTGCATCTATCTTGTCCAGTCCCTTTATAATTTTATACGTCTCTATAAGATCCCCTCTCATCCTTCTAAATTTCCCCAGTGTGGGACAAATAAAGGAATATATTATTATTATTATAATAATAATAATAATAATAATAATAATAATAATAATAATAATAATTATTATTATTATTATAAACTCCAGTGAATGCAAGCCAAGTCTTTCCAATCTTTCCTCCATTGACTGATGATAATACACGGTAATTAACCATGTGAACCTACGCTGCACTGCCTCAATAGTACCTGTACCAGTATCTGGATACTTTCCCCAAAAAATGTCTCCTTAGGATAACATAGCAAAGCCAAGTAGCATCCATAATGGACACAAAATGCTGGAGTAACTCAGACTGAAGAAGGGTCTCAACCCGAAACGTCGCCCATTCCTTCTCTCCATAGATGCCTATCTGTCCCGCTGAGTTACTCCAACATTTTGTGAACCTTCGATTTAGACAATAGACAATAGGTGCATAAGTAGGCCATTCGGCCCTTCGAGACAGCACCACCATTCAATGTGATTATGGCTGATCATTCTCAATCAGCACCCCGTTCCTGCCTTCTCCCCATAACCCCTGACTCTGCTATCCTTAAGAGCTCTATCTAGCTCTCTCTTGAATGCATTCAGAGACTTGGCCTCCACTGCCTTCTGAGGCAGAGAATTCCACAGTTTACAAATCTCTGACTGAAAAAGTTTTTCCTCATCTCCGTTCTAAATGGCCTACCCCTTATTCTTAAACACCTGTCCCTTTACCTCCCCTGGAGGTAAACTGTGGCCCCTGGTTCTGGACTCCCCCAACATTGGGCACATGTTTCCTGCCTCTAACGTGTCCAACCCCTTAATAATCTTATACGTTTCGATAAGATCCCCTCTCATCCTTCTAAATTCCAGTGTATACAAGCCTAGTCGCTCCAGTTGTTCAACATACGACAGTCCCGCCATTCCAGGAATTAACCTAGTAAACCTACGCTGCACGCCCTCAATAGCAAGAATATCCTTCCTCAAATTTGGAGACCAAAACTGCACACAGTACTCCAGGTGCGGTATCACAAGGGCCCTGTACAACTGTAGAAGGACCTCTTTGCTCCTATACTCAACTCCTCTTGTTATGAAGGCCAACATTCCATTGGCTTTCTTCACTGCCTGCTGTACCTGCATGCTTCCTTTCAGTGACTGATGCACTAAGACACCAAGGTCTCGTTGTACGTCCCCTTTTCTTAACCATTCAGATAATAATCTGCCTTCTTATTCTTACCAACCAAAGTGCATAATCTCACTCTTATCCACATTTAAACCAGCATCTTTAGTTCTTTCCTTCGCATCCATAATAATTAGTTTGTGGTTTACAGCATGCATCCTGATAATTTAGCACTAATTACTTGCATTTTTATTTACAATAAGCATTTTAAGAGGACTTTTTTTTTTGCCTCAGATCCAGGTGACTGATACAAATGACAAGCTGCAGGAGACGGGGAGGGAGGTGAGTTCCATTCTGATTATTGAACCACATTTTACTCTGCCTAACATTTAACCACTTGGTTCTTGTGCTCCGTAAGGTGCTACATTTCCAGGGGACTACTTTGCCCAACAAGTCACCGAGGGGATACAGTGTGGAAACAGGCCCTTCAGCCCAACTCGCCCACACCGGTCAACATGTCCCAGCTGCACTAGTCCCACTTAGAAACATAGAAACATAGAAAATAGGTGCAGGAGGAGGCCATTCGGCTCTTCAAGCCAGCACCGCCATTCATTGTGATCATGGCTGATCATCCACAATCAATACCCCGTGCCTGCCTTCTCCCCATATCCCTTGATTCCACTAGCCCCTAGAACTCTCTCTTAAATCCATCCAGTGATTTGGCCTCCACTGCCCTCTGTGGCAGAGAATTCCACAAATTCACAACTCTCTGGGTGAAAAAGTTCCTTCTCACCTCAGTTTTAAATGGCCTCCCCTTTATTTCTAAGACTGTGGCCCCTGGTTCTGGACTCCCCCAACATTGGGAACATTTTTCCTGCATCTAGCTTGTCCAGTCCTTTTATAATTTTATATGTCTCTATAAGATCCCCTCTCATTCTTCTAAACTCCAGTGAATACAAGTCGTCTTTTCAATCTTTCCTCATATGACAGTCCCGCCATCCCAGGGATCAATCTCGTGAACCTACGCTGCACTGCCTCAATTACAAGGATGTCCTTCCTCAAATTAGGAGACCAAAACTGCACACAATACTCCAGATGTGGTCTTACCAGGGCCCTATACAACTGCAGAAGGACCTCTTTACTCCTCTACTGAAATCCTCCCATTATGAAGGCCAACATGCCATTAGCTTTCTTCACTGCCTGCTGTACCTGCACGCCAACTTTCAGTGACCGGTGTACAAGGACACCCAAGTCCTGCACTTCCCCCTTACCTAACCTAACACCATTGAGATAATAATCTGTCTCCTTGTTTTTGCCGGCAAAGTGGATAACCTTACATTTATCTATATTATACTGCATCTGCCACGCATCTGCCCACTCACTCAACCTGTCCAGGTCACCCTGCAACCTCCTAACATCCTCTTCACATTTCACACTGCCACCCAGCTTTGTGTCATCCGCAAACTTGCTAGTGTTACTTCTGCACTTGCCTGCGCTTGGTCCATATCCCTCCAAACCTGTCCTATCCATGTACCTATCCAACTGTTTCTTAAACGATGGGATAGTCCCAGCCTCAACTGGGACTGACTGCACAGGTTTTGATTGCCTCTCGCTTGTCACCCATTAGCGAGATTTTTCAACCAATTTGGGTGGCACGGTGGCGCAGCGGTAGAGTTGCTGCCTCACAGCGAATTCAGCGCCGGAGACCCGGGTTCCATCTTGACTACGGGCGCCGTCTGTACGGAGTTTGTACGTTCTCCCTGTGACCTGCGTGGCGTTTTCTCCGAGATCTTCGGTTTCCTCCCACACTCCAAAGACGTACAGGTTTGTACTTTAATTGGCTTGGTAAGAATGTAAAAATCGTCCCTAGTGTGTGTAGGATGGTATTAATGTGCGGGGATCGCTGGTCGGTGCGACCCGGTGGGCCGAAAGGGCCTGTTTCCGGGCTGCATCACTAAACTAAACTGAAACTAAGTTGGTGAAAAGCCGGTTAACGAAGTTGTTTCTTTTCCTTCTGATCCCCCTGTAGTTAATCGTTGAAATGGAGGAACTGAAGAAATGTCGTTCCCAGCAGAGGTACATCGCTGCCACCATGGACCAGCTGACCCTGTGTCTGCCAGGTACGGGGTGATTCTCCGCAAGTATTATCATTGCAGCAAACATTATAGGGAGGAACTGCAGATGCTGGTTTACACCGAAGACAGACACAAAATGCTGGAGTAACTCAGCAGGACAGGCAGCTGGAGGGAAGGAATGGGTGACGTTTCAGGTCGAGACCCTTGTCCAAACGGCTCGATTGTAATCATGTATTGTCTATCCACTGACTGGATAGCACGCAACAAAAGCTTTTCACTGTACCTCGCTACACTTGACAATAAATTTTAGATTTTTAGTTTTAGTTTTAGAGCTACAACTCGGAAACGGGCTCTTCGGACCACCGAGTCCGCACCGACCAGCACACTAACACTAGCCTACGCACACTAGGGACAAGTTACACTTGTACCAAGCTGATTAATCTACTAACCCGTACGTCATTGGAGTGTGGGAGGAAACCCCGAAGATCTCGGAGAAAACCCACGCAGGTCACGGGGAGAACGTACAAACTCTGTTCTGACAGCGCCCATAGTGAGGATCGAACCCGGGTCTCTGGCGCTGTGAGGCAGCAACTCTACCGCTGCGCCACCGTGCCACCCTAAACTAAACTGAAACCGGAGAGACAAATAGTTTATATCACATGGAATCCACGGAGAGCTAGCTAACTGGATAAAGAATTCATGGAAGGAAGCAGACAGTGGTGGTGGAAAGCTATTCTTTGGACTGGAGGCCTGTGACTAGTGATGTGCCTCAGGGATTGGTGCAGGGCCGATTGGTGTTTGTCATCGACAGTATATCAATGAGTTGGATGAGAACGTGCATGGCATGGTTAGTTAGTTCGCAGACCAGACTAAAGCGGGTGGTATTGTATGTAGTGGCGATGATCATCAGAAATCACAGCAGGAACTTGATCAGTTGAGGAATGGTTAATGGTGTTCATCGCAGATGAGTGTGAGGTGTTGCATTTTGGAAAGTCAAACCATTGCTGGACTTTCAGTTAATGCTTGGACTCTGGGGAGTGTTGTAGAGCAGGAGGATCTAGGAGGACAGGGAGATAGACCCAAAGAGCTGGAGTAACTCAGTGGGTCAGACAGCATCTCTGGAGGAAGACATTACAAAGGTTTCAAATGTCTTTTAATGTTACATGTACCAATTAAGGTACAGTGATATCGAACGCGAAACAGCCATACGAAAGAAAAAAGCAACAAGACACACAAATACATAAAAGTTAACATAAACATCCACCAGGGTGGATTCCCCACATTCCTCACTGTGATGGAAGGCAAAAAAGGTCCAATCTTCTTCCTCTTGATTTCTCCTGCGGTCGGGGCAGTCGAACTATTCGTTGGGGCGATCAAAGCTCCTGCAGTCGGCGGTCAAAGCTCCCGCGTCGGGGCGATCGAAACGCCCACGGTGGGGCGATCGAAACTCCCGCGTCGGGGCGGTCGAAACGCCCACGTTGGGGCGATCGAAACTCCCGCGTCGGGGCGGTCGAAACTCCCGCATCGGGGCGATCGAAACGCCCACGATGGGGCGATCGAAACGCCCACGATGGGGCGATCGAAACGCCCACGGTGGGGCGATCGAAACTCCCGCATCGGGGCGATCGAAACGCCCACGGTGGGGCGATCGAAACTCCCACGTCGGGGCGGTCGAAACTCCCGCGGTTTGGAGTTCCAAGCCACTTCATTTAGAAGGTCAGAAGACGGGTCTCGTCCTAAAATGTCACCTCAAGTCATATCATATCATATATCTACAGCCGGAAACAGGCCTTTTCGGCCCTCCAAGTCCGTGCCGCCCAGCGATCCCCGTACATTAACACTATCCTACACCCACTAGGGACAATTTTTTTTTTTTTACATTTACCCAGCCAATTAACCTACATACCTGTACGTCTTTGGAGTGTGGGAGGAAACCGAAGATCTCGGAGAAAACCCACGCAGGTCACGGGGAGAACGTACAAACTCCTTACAGTGCAGCACCCGTAGTCAGGATCGAACCTGTGTCTCCGGCGCTGCATTCGCTGTAAAGCAGCAACTCTACCGCTGCGCTACCGTGCCGCTCAAGTCAAGTTTATTTGTCACATACACATACACGATGTGCAGTGAAATGAAAGTGGCAATGCCTGCGGATTGTGCACAAAAAAGAATTACAGTTACAGCATATAAATAAAGTTAATAAAGTTAATATAGAGAAGACAAAATTTAGTCCCTGGAGTTATAAAAGTTGACAGTCCTGATGGCCTGTGGGAAGAAACTCCCTCTCATCCTCTCAGTTCTCATCCTATTCCTTTTCTCCAGAGATGCTGAGTTACTCCAGGTTTTTGTGTCTATCTTTGGTTTAAAACAGCATCTGCAGTTACTTCTTACACAAGAGGACAGGTACTACTTAGATCTCTGAACGTAGCATCACAGGTGGATAAGGGTGGTCAAAAAGGCTTTTGGTACATTGGTCTTCATCAGTCAGGGTACCAGGTATGGAAATTGGGATGTTATGTTACAGTTGTTCAATACATTGGTGAGGCCACATTTGGAGTACTGTGTTAGGTTTTGGTCTTCCTGTTATAGGAAAGGATGTTATTAAGCTGGACTGAGTGGAGGGGATATTTACGAGGATGTTTCCAGCGATTGAGGGCCTGAGCTATGGGGAGAGGTTGAGCAGGTGGGACTTTATTCCTTGGAGCGCAGGAGGCTGGGAAGGTGATCCTATGATCAAGATGGGACTAGACAGGGTGAATGCTCATAGAGTCTTTTACCCAAGAACCAGAAGACATAGGTTGAAGGTGAGAGAAACATAGAAAATAGGTGCAGGTGGTCCATTTGGCCCTTCAAGCAAGCACCAGCATTCATTGTGATCATGGCCGATCATCCACAATCAATAACCCACACCTGCCTTCTCCCCATATCCCTTGATTCCACTAGTGGCGCAGCGGTAGAGTTGCTTCCTTACAGCGAATGCAGCACCGGAGACTCAGGTTCAATCCTGACTACGGGCGCCGTCTGTACGGAGTTTGTACGTTCTCCCCGTGACCTGCGTGGGTTTTCTCCGAGATCTTCGATTTCCTCCCACACTCCAAAGACGTACAGGTATGTAGGTTAATTGACTGGGTAAAATGTAAAAACAATTGTCCCTAGTGTGTGTAGGATAATGTTAATGTGCGGGGATCGCTGGGCGGCACGGACTCGGTGGGCCGAAGGGCCTGTTTCCGCGCTGTATCTCTAAATCTAAATCTAAATCTAGCCCCTAGAGCTCTATCTAACTCTCTTTTAAATTCATCCAGTGAATTGGCCTCCACTGCCCTCTGTGGCAGAGAATTTCACAAATTCACAAATCTCTGGGTGAAAAAGATTTTTCTCGCCTCAGTTTTAAATGGCCTCCCCTTTATTCTTAGACTGTGGCCCCTGGTTCTGGACTCCCCCAACATTGGGAACATTTTTCCTGCATCTAGCTTGTCCAGTCCTTTTATAATTTTATACGTTTCCACAAGATCCCCTCTCATCCTTCTGAAATCCAGTGAATAGGGGAAAGGTTTAACAGTAACTTGGGCAAATTTTAAACACAGACGGCGGTGGGTATATAGAACAAGCTGTCAAGGAGGTAGGTGAGGCAGCTACTATAGCAGCGTTTAAAAGACATTTGGACAGCTACATCTGATTGAAAAGGTTTAGAGGGATGTGGGCCAAACGCAGGCAAATGGGACTAGCTGAGTGTTATTTAGCTTAGTCCCCTTAGATGGGGCATCTTGTTCAGCCTGGACGAGCTGAACCGAAGGGTTTAATTCTGTGCTGTATGACTCGATGACTATGAACAATTCGCCAGGACTGCACAGGTTATACTTTAGTTTAGTTTGCTGATACAGCATAGAAACAGGCCCTTCGGCCCACCGAGTCCGCGCCAACCAGCAATCTCCGCACGCTAGCACTATCCCACACGCAGTAGGGACAATTTGCAAATTTACCAAGCCAATTAACCTACAAACCTGTACGTCTTTAGAGTGTGGGAGGAAACCGGAGGTTCCGGAGAAAACCCACGCGGTCACGGGGAGATCGTACAAACTCGGTACAGACAGCACCCGTAGTCAGGATGGAACCCGTGTCTCCGGCGCTGTGAGGCAGCAACTCTACCTCTATACGCCACGGATACTTCTTTGAAATGGCTTGGGAATGTTTTTCTGTTTGACAACTATTTCATCAGCGTGAATTGTTCTGTGTCGGAGCGAGGAGTCAACCATTTGATCCCTTGTGGCCCGTTTCATTTTCAGTCGAATCAAGGCTGATCTTTAGCCCCGGTACCACCTTCCTGTAGGGATCCCTTATGACTCCTTAATATCCAAACCATATCAGTCTCTTTCATGAATACAATCATCAGCTAAGCCATCTCAGCCCCCCTGGGTAGTGGATTCTAGCTGTTCACTGCAGTCTCAGTGACGTCATTCCCATTCATCTCAGCCCAGAATGACAGAGCCCTTGGTCTCAATCCCACTGGTTCCGAATGTCCCAGCCAGACATCATCTCCGTGTCTCTCTCGTCAAACCCTGTGAGAGTTTTGTATGTATTGCAATGAAGTCACTCTTCTCAACTCTCACAAGTACCGACCCAGTCTGTTTACTCCCCCGTTGTTGAACAATAACTCCCATATATCGGCGAGACCAAACGCTTGGCTCGGCGATCGTTTCGCTCAACACCGCCACTCAGTCAGCCTCGACCGACCTGATCTCCCAGTTGCCAAACACTTCAACTCCCCCTCCCATTCCCACACTGACCTTTCTGTCCTGGGCCTCCTCCATTGTCAGAGTGAGGCCCAGCGCAAATTGGAGGAACAGCACCTCATATTTCGCTTGGGCAGCTCACACCCCTATAGCATGAACATTGACTTCTCTAACTTCATGTAACTTTTGCCTTCCCTCTCTCCACCCCTACCCCCTCCCAGTTCTCCGACCAGTCTTACTATCCCCGACTACTTTTTATCTCTGTTTGCTTTGTTTTTACCTTCTCCCAGCTAACAATGATCTATTCTACATTTTGCTTGATCTCATTCCCTTTCTCCTGTTTTCACACCTTACACTTCCTTATCTATGTATCTCCCTCTCCCCTGACACCAGTCTGAAGAAGGGTCTCGACCCGAAACGTCACCCATTCCTTCCCTCCAGAGATGCTGCTTGTCCCGCTGAGTTACTCCAGCATTTTGTGTCTATCTTCGGTTTAAACCAGCATCTGCAGTTCCCTCATACACACCTCCACCAGAAGATTGAGTTCAGCTAGTCATGGGGTCATGCAGCGCAGAAACAGGCCGTTCAGTCCAATTTGGGTAGTATGTTCTCTCTGTGACCGTATGGGTTTCCTCTGGGTGTTCCGGTTCCCTCCTACATCCTACATAAAACTGAGGTGAAAAGAAACGTTTTCACCCAGAGAGTTGTGAATTTGTGGAATTCTCTGCCACAGAAGGCAGTGGAGGCCAATTCAGTGGATGAATTTAAAAGAGAGTTAGATAGAGCTCTAGGGGCTAGCGGAATCAAGGGACGGGTTCAAGACAGGCACGGGTTACTGATTGTGGATGATCAGCCATGATCACAATGAATGGCGGTGCTGGCTCGAAGGGCCAAATGGCCTCCTCCTGCTATTTAATATGTTTTTATGTTTCTATCCCAAAGTCGCGTGGGTTTGTAGGTTAGTATGTGTGGGTATGTCACGCAACTGAATAATTCTATCGACAACTAGAGAGCAGTCGTGAGCTCCTATCTACCTCACTGGAGACCTTCAGACCTTCTTTAATCGGACTCTAATGGACTTTATTTTGCACTAAACATTGTTCCCTTTATCATGTATCTGTACACTGTGTCGATTGTAATCATGTGTGGTCTGATTGTAATCATGTATGGTCTGATTGTAATCATGCGTGGTCTGATTGTAATCATGTGTGGCCTGATTGTAATCATGCGTGGTCTGATTGTAATGCATTGTCTGATTGTAATCATGCGTGGTCTGATTGTAATCATGCGTGGTCTGATTGTAATCATGTGTGGTCTGATTGTAATCGTGTGTGGTCTGATTGTAATCATGTGTGGTCTTATTGTAATCATGTGTGGTCTGATTGTAATCATGTGTGGTCTGATTGTAATCATGTGTGGTCTGATTGTAATCGTGTGGTCTGATTGTAATCATGTGTGGTCTGATTGTAATCATGCGTGGTCTGATTGTAACCATGCATGGTCTGATTGTAATCATGCGTGGTCTGATTGTAATCATGCGTGGTCTGATTGTAATCATGCGTGGTCTGATTGTAATCATGTGTGGTCTGATTGTAATCATGTATAAGACTGGTTAGCACTCAGCAAAATCTTTTCAGTGTACCTCGGTAACTGAACTAAAATTAAACTAAAGTAAACTAACATAGTTCGCCCTAGTGTGTGGGGAGTGAATGAGAAAGTGGGATAAGATAGAACGAGTGTGAATGGGTGGTCAGTGTGGACTCGGTGGGCCAAAGAGCCTGTTTCCATGCTGCATCTCTAAGCGAAAGCAGTGAATCATGAAACCTTCCAACATGGATGGGGTAGGGTGCATGGATGGGCGTGCAGCGTAGGTTTACTAGGTTAATTCCCGGAATGGCGGGACTGTCATATGTTGAAAGACTGGAGCGACTAGGCTTGTATACACTGAAATTTAGAAGGATGAGAGGGGATCTTATCAAAACATATAAGATTATTAAGGGGTTGGACACATTAGAGGCACATTACATTCCTTCTCTCCAGAGATGCTGCCTGTCCCGCTGAGTTACTCCAGCGTTTTTGTGTCTACCTTCGATTTAAACCAGCATCTGCAGTTCTTTCCTACACGTGGTGCATATGGATATATAAAGACCCGATGAAATGTGTTTCTTGGCCAATTTCTTTCCCCTGGAACCACAGTTACCAGAAAGAAACGTCACGGCTGTTTATGAGCTGTTAGTGTGTAAATTGGCTGTGGTGCTACCCTATGTAACGCAAACAAAACCTGCTTTGAAGCATTTGATGCGCCCCAGTGATTGATGGCCGATGATGCTGCAAGTTCTTCCCCATGGATGTCCCATGCAGAGTTCTGCCGTGGCCTCGCCAGAACTTTTAACTGCAAGGAACTCCAAGTCTTGACGTGTTTAATCCCAAATGTAACGTGTACACCACAAGCAGCGAGTTGTAAAACAACCTCGGAGGGAAAGAAGTATAAGAAAATAACTGCAGATGCTGGTACAAATCGATTTATTCACAAAATGCTGGAGTAACTCAGCAGGTCAGGCAGCATCTCTGGAGAGAAGGAATGGGTGACGTTTTGGGTCGAGACCCTTCTTCAGACTGATGTCAGAACTTTAGATAGTTCCTCTGTCCCTCCCTTCCCCTCCCCCTTCCCAGATCTCCTCTATCTTCCTGTCTCCACCTATATCCTTCCTTTGTCCCGCCCCCCTGACATCAGTCTGAAGAAAGGTCTCGGCCCGAAACGTCACCCATTCCTTCTCTCCCGAGATGCTGCCCGACCTGCTGAGTTACTCCAGCATTTTGTGGATAAACCTTGGAGGGAAAGCAGTTTGTGAAAGCCGACCCATCGAGCGGCTGATGAAGGCCCAGCCACCACCGATTAAGCGCGGCAAAACTGACGCACGAAAATGTTGCCGTTTGCGCGGCGCTCGACCCGCCCGATTGTTCAACGAAGGCTTCGTCGTAAAGTTCTGTTGGAGAGATTTCGATAGAACGGCAGGGGGGGAAACCTCCACTGCCACTTACTGTCAGTAACCAGAGGCGATGGATTGAAGAGAGTTGCCAAAGGATGACAGAAGGGAGATGATAATTCTTTCAGGTAGCGTGTCATGATAGTTTGGTTTAGACATAGAAACATAGAAAATAGGTGCAGGAAGAGTTCATTCGGCCCTTCGAGCCAGCACCGCAATTCAATGTGATCATGGCTGATCATTCACAATCAGTAACCCGTGCCTGCCTTCTCCCCATATCCTTTGATTCCACTAGCCCCTAGAGCTCTATCTAACTTTAAAATTCATCCAGTGAATTGGTCTCCACTGCCTTCTGCGGCAGAGAATTCCACAAATTCACAACTCTCTGGGTGAAAAAGTTTCTTCTCACCTCAGTTTTAAATGGCCTCCCTTTATTCTTCGATTGTGGCCCCTGGTTCTGGACT
Source organism: Rhinoraja longicauda (assembly GCF_053455715.1). Taxonomy (NCBI): domain Eukaryota; kingdom Metazoa; phylum Chordata; class Chondrichthyes; order Rajiformes; family Arhynchobatidae; genus Rhinoraja; species Rhinoraja longicauda. Next base: position 4,304,935 of record NC_135953.1, on the reverse strand, counting down.
CCCCCAACATTGGGAACATTTTTCCTGCATCTAGCTTGTCCAGTCCTTTTATAATTTTACACGTCTCTATAAGATCCCCTCTCATCCTTCTAAACTCCAGTGAATACAAGCCCAGTCTTTCCAATCTTTCCTCATAAGACAGTCACGCCATCCCGGGGATTAACCTCTTGAACCTACGCTGCACTGCCTCAATAGCAAGGACGTCGTTCCTCAAATTAGGAGACCAAAACTGCACACAATACTCCAGATGTATTTTTAGTTCAGAGATACAGCATTGAAACAGGCCCACCTTGCTGCCCAACATCAGTCTGCCCACTTCTCCATCACTAACAATAACAATTGAGGAGGTGGAAAAGCTATTCAGGAGACAGAAAAGCCGGAAATCTCCAGGACCGGACAATGTTTCCCCCTCTACCCTCAAGCTCTGTGCCGAACAACTGGCATTTTCAACCAGTCCCTGCACAGCCAACCTAGGCCTGCACTTCATCCTCCAGCACCTAGACCACAAGGGGACCTATGCCAGGATTCTGTTTGTGGACTTTAGCTCTGCTTTTAACACCATTGTGCCAGAGCTACTACACTACAAACTCTCCCAGCTGACTGTGGCTGAACCCCTCTGTCAGTGGATCATCAACTTCCTGACGGACAGGAAGCAGCATGTGAGACTGGGAAAGCACATCTCGGACCCGCAGACCCTCAGCATAGGAGCACCACAAGGCTGCGTACTCTCCCCTCTCCTTTACTCTCTCTCCACCAACGACTGCACCTCCACAGACTCCTCTGTCAAGCTCCTCAAGTTTGCGGATGATACTACCCTGATTGGACTGATCCAGGATGGGGAGGAATCTGCCTACAGATGGGAAGTGACACAGCTGGCGTCCTGGTGCCATCGCAACAACCTGGAGCTCAATGCACTTAAAACAGTGGAATTGATAGTAGATTTTAGGAGAGCTCCCCCTCCCCTCCCCCCACTCACCATCAACAACACCACAGTCACATCTGTGGAGCCATTTAAGTTCCTTGGAACCATCATCTCCATGGACCTTAAATGGGGGGCCACCATCGACTCCACAGTCACAAAGGCCCAACAGAGGATGTACTTCCTGCGGCAGCTGAGGAAACACAATCTGCCACAGGCAATGATGATCCAATTCTATACTGCTATCATTGAGTCCGCCCTCACCTTCTCCATCATGGTCTGGTTTGGCTCAGCCACCAAGCACGACATCCGGAGGCTGCAGCGCGTCATTCGATCAGCCGAGAAGGTTGTTGGCTGCAACCCTCCCCCCATCGACGAACTGTACACTGCAAGGGCCAGGAAGCGAGCGGGCAAGATCATCTCTGACCCCTCTCACCCTGGCCACAAACTCTTTGAAGCACTTCCCTCTGGAAGGCGACTCCGGACTGTCATAGCAGCCACAGCCAGACATAAAAACAGTTTTTTTCCCATGAGCAGTAGCTCTACTCAACAACCAAAGTCTGTAGCCTCTTTTTGCTCTGGTATTTCATTTCATTCCTCACATGTTTAAATTATAATGTTTTATTTTTAATTGTTTACTGTATGTCGTGTTGTTACTTGCGAGCGGAGCACCAAGGCACATTCCTTGTACGTGTACATACTTGGCTAATAACATTTATTCAACTCAATTCACTTCAATTCAATAATGTTTGGATAGCATGAAAAACAAAGCTATCCATGTTCCTCGGTAGTTGAGTTTATTGTCACATGAACCGAGGTACAGTGAAAAGCTTGCGTGCTAACCAGTAAGTGGAAAGACAATACATGATTACAATCGAGCCGTCCACAGTGTACAAATAGATGATGAAGGGAATAATGTGAGTAACGTTTAGTGCAAGATAAAGTCCAGTGAAGCCTGATCAAAGATAGTCCAAGGGTCCCCTATGAGATAGATAGTAGCTCAGGACTGCTGTCTAGTTGTTGGCAGAGTTGTTGGTATGTGTGATTGATAAATCAAGTTCTTTACCTTCAGTCTGAATAATCACACGAATTACTGGATGAGCACATCAGATTTATTCCACAGATTCAGATATACAGCGCGGAAACAGGCCCTTCGGCCCACCGGGTCCGCGCCGCCCAGCGATCCCCGCACATTAACACTATCCTACACCCACTAGGGACAATTTTTACATTTAATTAACCCAGCCAATTAACTTACAAACCTGCACGTCTTTGGAGTGCGGGAGGAAACCGAAAATCTCGGAGAAAACCCACGCAGGTCACGGGGAGAACGTACAAACTCCGTGCAGACGGCGCCCGTAGTCAGGATCGAACCTGAGTCTCCGGCGCTGCATTCGCTGTAAGGCAGCAACTCTACCGCTGCGCCACCATCTTTCTACCGCTGCGCCACCATGCCGCCTAAGTGGGGTTCTTCCCGTGAGGTTCTCCAGACACAATACTAGTGTCTGAAAAGATCTGTGACTTATATTAATGGTTTGGTTTCTGAGCACGTGACCTGTATTAATGATTTTGTTTTCTCTGTAACCGTGGGAATTGTATTAGAATTGTAATTGGTCCTTGATTTCTTTTTGTCACACCTCTTTCTTTTCTGTATAAAAAAAGTAAAGAATCGTGGAAAAGTTGTTCTTCCCCTCTCCTGAGTTGAGATCTTTTCAGACACGAGTATCGTGTCTGGAGATCCTCAAGGGAAGAACCCCACTGTGTCACGGTCTGTCCTGTTCACTCACCTGCCAGCCACGCCCACCACATTAAGCCAACTCCCCTCACCTGTTCACTCACCTGCTCCAGATCACCAATCAAGCCAGCATATAAACCCTTCCTGCACACACACTCTTTGCCAGATTGTTCTTAGCCCTCATGGAAGACTCGCCAGCATTCTCTCCAGATTTCCCGTTGCCGATCCTGCCTGCTCCCGATCTTCACGCCTCGTCGTAGCCCTGGTGAACGCCTCAGTCTTCTGTCCCCGACCACGAGCAGGTAGAAAGAAAGCTCATTCTAAAACTACTTCCTTGGTTCCGTGTGCTGCATTTGGGTCTACCTGCGGTCCGTTACACACTGTGGAATAAATCGGATGTGCTCATCCAGTAATTATCAATATCTCTAATTAACCATATCAGCTAATAGCATAGATTCTCATGATGATCAGAAATTAAATCTGTACAAAGTTTGTACGTTCTCCCCGTGACCTGCGTGAGTTTTCTCCGAGATCTCCGGTTTCTTCCCACACTCCAAAGATGTAGGTTAATTGGCTGGGTTAATTAAATGTAAAAATTGTCCCTAGTGTGTGTAGGATAGTGTTAATGTGCGGGGATCGCTGGGCGGCGCGGACCCGGTGGGCCGAAGGGCCTGTTTCCGAGCTGTATCTCAAAAAAGTTGCTGCCTTATGTTTAAACTAATCCTAAACCAAACCAAACCAAACTACACTACAGAGGATCGACACAAAAAGCTGGAGTAACTCAGCAGGTCAGGCAGCGTCTCTGGAGAGAAGGAACGGGTGACGTTTCGGGTCGAGACCCTTCTTCAGACTGAGCGTCATGGGAGAGGGGAAACGAGAGATATGGAGGGGTAAGGTGTGAAAACGACAGATCAAACGGCCCAACTCTTCCGCGCTGCCCAAGACGTCCGGTCTAAGCTCGTCCCCACCCGCGCCGGGCCAACATCCCCTTTATTATTTATGATAGCACAGGAGTAATTGGATCTGCCCACTGAGTCATTGCTGGCTCTCTGTAGAGGAATCCGCGTGGATGATGCATCGCGGTAATGAGATGAATCTGTTTGAGATTTTGGATCGGGGTTAAAAGCTGGTCAAGAAAAAAACTCCTCTGCCTTCTTGAGCTGTATCCGTGCAGATTTATTTGCCTCGAGTGCTTATCGAATTTCCTTTCCTGTTTTCACTGCCCTCGGCGACAATGTCCGCAGCAGTAGAGTTGCTGCCTCACAGCGTCAGTGACCCGGGTTCCATCCCGACCACGGGTGCTGTCTGTAGGGAGTTTACACGTTTTCCCCGTGACCTGCCCGGGTTTTCCCCGGGTGCTCCGGTTTCCTCCCACACTCCAAAGACGTGCAGGTTTGTAGGTGAATTGGCTGTTTGGTAAAAATTGTAAATTGTCCCCAGTGTGTGTAGGATAGTGCTAGTGTTTGAGTTTGAGTTTATTTTTATTGTCACGCGTACCGAGGTACAGTGAAAAGCTTTTGCTGCGTGCTAACCAGTCAGCGGAAAGACAATACTTGATTAGACTGACCATCCACAATGCGCAGAAGCATGATAAAGGGAATAATCTGAATAATGTTTCGTGCAAGATAAAAGCCAGTGAAGTCGGATCAAAGATGGAGATTGTCCGAGGATCTCCAATGCGGTGGATGGTAGCTCAGATAGTCGCTCTCTGGTTGTGGTAGGATGGTTCAGTTGCCTGATAACAGCCGGGAAGAAAGTGCCCCTGAATCTGGAGGTGTGCGTTTTCACACTTCTGTACCTCTTGCCTGATGGGAGAGGGGAGAAGAGGGAGTGGCTAGTGTATGGAGTGATGGCCGGTCGGCGTGGACTCGGTGGGCCGAAGGGCCTGTTTCCACGCTGTATCTCAAAACTAGATCCATGGCACAAGCTCTGCAAGTAAAGCTCTTCCAGGCTATCTAGATTTAGGATCCTCTACCACTGGAAAACTAATGTGAGCATTCACTTTACCTAAGCCCCTCATTATCTCCAGGGCTCGACTATTCACTGTGCAGGCCCTGCCCAGGTTTGACATCCCACATCGCCAGAACTCACCACTGAGTTAAGTTCCATTTACCATTCCTTGGAACACATCTTTAGACTTTGGAGATACAGCACGGAAACATGCCCTTTAGCCCACCGAGTCCACGCCGACCAGCAATCACCCGTATCACTGGCACTATCCTACACACTAACGGACATTTTACAATTTTCATTGATGCCAATCAACCTGCAATCCTGTATGCCTTTGGAGTGTGGGAGGAGACAGGAACACCCGGAGACAACCCACGTGGTCACGGGGAGAACGCACAAACTCCGTACAGACAGCGCCCGTAGTCAGGATCAAACCCAGGCCTCTGACGATGTATTCACTGGAGTTTAGAAGGGTGAGAGGGGATCTTATATATTCACTGGATGAATTTAAAAGAGAGCTAGATAGAGCTCTAGGGGCTAGTGGAATCAAGGGATATGGGGAGAAGGCAGGCACGGGTTCCTGATTGTGGATGATCAGCCATGACCACAATGAATGGCGGTGCCAAATGGCCTCCTCCTGCACCTATTTTCTGTTTATGTTTTCTATGTAAGGCAGCAACTCTACCGCCGCGCCACTGTGCCTCCCCCCCCTTTCTATTGTAGATGCTGGTATAAAGTAGATATCCTTCCTCATGGCCTACCATACCCCCTGCTCTGGAGAGTCAGTGGAGATTTTTGTCCATGCTTGTTGTGTTTCTGACACAACACAGGGTCGGTTTAGCAGTGGATGAATGAATCAAGATTTCCTCGCCATGCAAGTGCGAGGTGGTGCTCTTTGGGAGGTCGGATGCAAGGGGAACATTTACATTCATCGACTGTGTTTATGGCGGCTGGCTGCTGGGTGAACTCATGAACCAGGATCTCCCACATTGCAGCTAGTCATAGCCTCGCTTACAAATGGTGCCATTTGTTGTACCCCTGGGACAGATGGTGGTTCTTCACTCCCAGTCTGACTCATGAGGCTATTACAGGCCTGGCAGGGCAAGGGAATATGGTTAGAATGATTCCACTGTTAAGAGTTTAGCAGCATGCAGAGCTTTGGATAATACTTCACTCTTCTGCACTCACCCACCCTGACCTGCAATGGACCTCGACTTTACCTTATTCTCTGCTGCTCTCAATCCCTCTCTCTCAACTGCATCTTGGCTGCACGGTGGCGCAGTGGTAGAGTTGCTGCCTTACAGCGCTTACAGCGCCAGAGACCCGGGTTAGATCCGAGTTTAGTTTGAAGATCTACACAATAGACGATAGGGGGGCACGGTGGCGCAGCGGTAGAGTTGCTGCCTTACAGCACTTACAGCGCCGGAGGCCCGGGTTCGATCCCGACTACGGGCGCTGTCTGTACGGAGTTTGTACGCTCTCCTCTTGACCTGCGTGGGTTTTCTCTGGGTGCTCCAGTTTCCTCCCACACTCCAAAGACATACTTGGCTTGTTATAAGTGTAAATTGTCCCAATTGTAAGTAGTATAGTGTTGGTGTGTGGGGATCGCTGGTCGGTGCGGACTTGGTGGGCCGAAGGGCCTGTTTCCGCGCTGTATCTCAAAACTAAACTAATCTGCTACTGAACAAATCTGCTATCAAGATGTGGTTTCCACTCTAGGACATCAGAGATATCCTGTTTCTTGAATCCTTTAGTTTAGACTTAGATGCAGTGTGGAAACGGGCTCATCGGCCCACCAAGTCCGCGCCGACCAGCGATCATCCTGTACACTAGCGCTATCCTACACACTAGGGATAATTTACGATTCTTTCACCTAAAGCCAATTAACCTACAAACCTGTACATCTTTGGAGTGTGGGAGGAAACCGGAGCTCCTGGAGAAAACCCACGTAGTCACATGGAGGTAGACACAAAATGCTGGGGTAACTCAGCGGGTCAGGCAGCATCTCTGGAGCGAAGGAATGAATGGGTGACGTTTCGGGTCGAGACCCTTCTTCAGACTGATGTCAGGGGAGGGGGCGGGACAGGGGGTATGGGAGAAGGCAGGAACGGGGTACTGATTGAGAATGATCAGCCATGATCACATTGAATGCTCGAAGGGCCGAATGGCCTCGAAGGGCCGAATGGCCTCCTCCTGCACCTATTGTCTATTGACAGAGATAGAATGTAGTCAGAGACAGTCGGACTGGTGGGAGAACTGGGAGGGGGGGGAGGGGATGGAGAGAGAGGGAAAGCAAGGGGTATCTAAAGTTAGAGACATCAATGTTGATACCGCTGGGGTGTAAGCTACCCAAGCGAAATAATGAGGTTCAGTTCTGCTTGTGGATTTTGGAGAGAAGATAAAATCGGGCCGTGCGGGGCTGGGGAACGATAAGGTTGGAGGCTTTGGAGGGCAGAGAGCCGGAAGTGATGAAATCAGTTTTCAGTTATGTTTGTGGACACGTGTAGTATGTACAAACTCCATACGGACAGCTCTGGTGCAGATTTCACTGTCTTTCCCACAGACATAGAAAAAACATAGAATATAGGTGCAGGAGGAGGCCATTTGGCCCTTCGAGCCAGCACTGCCAGACCTGCAATGGACCTTGACTGTACTTTATTCTGTGTGCCTCAGTCATGCAGACTTGTTTAGTCTAGTTTATTGTCACGTGTACCGAGGTACAGTGAAAAGCTTTTTGTTGCGTGCTAACCAGTCAGCGGAAAGACAATACATGATTATAATCGAGCCATTTACTGTGTACAGATACAAGATAAAGGAGTAACGTTTAGTGCAAGGTAAAGCCAGCAAAGTCCGATAAAAGATAGTCCGGGGGTCACCAATGAGGTAGATAGTAGTTCAGCATTGCTTTCTAGTTATGCGAGGACGGTTCAGTTGCCTGATAACAGCTGGGAAGAAACTGTCCCTGAATCTGGAGGTGTGCGTTTTCACACTTCTGTACCTCTTGCCTGATGGGAGAGGGGAGAAGAGGGAGTGGCCGGGGTGAGACTGGTCCTTGATGATGCTGCTGGCCTTGCCGAGGTAGTGTGAGGTGTAGATGGAGTCGATGGAAGGGAGGTTGGTTTGTGCGATGGGCTGGGCTGCGTCCACAATTCGCTGCAATATCTTGCGGTCTTGGATGGAGCTGTTCCCAGACCGTGGTGTGGTGCATCTCAATACAATGCTTTTTATGGTGCAATTAGACCTGCAATAGACCTCAGCTTCTCTATATTCTCCGCAACTCTCAATCCCTATATCTCCACCGCAACAGCTCCCAAGACGAGGCTTTCCACTCGAGAACATTCAAGAGAGAGCTAGATAGAGCTCTTAAGGATAGTGGAGTCAGGGGGTATGGGGAGAAGGCAGGAACGGGGTACTGATTGAGAATGATCTGCCATGATCACATTGAATGGCTGTGCTGGCTCGAAGGGCCGAATGGCCTCGTCCTGCACCTATTGTCTATTGTCTATAACATCCGAGATGTCCTCTTTCTTTAGTAAACGTATTTTCCACCCTTCCCCACCCTCTCTTCTGTCACAGTTGAATTGAATTGAATTGAATACATTTTATTAGCCAAGTATGTGCACATACAAGGAATGTGCCTTGGTGCTTTGCTCACAAGTAACAACACGACATACGGTAAACAATTGAAAATAAGACATTATAATTTAAACATGTGAAGAATGAAATAAAATACCAGAGCAAAAGGAGGCTACAGACTTTTGGCTGCTGAGTAGAGCTACTGCTCGTGGAAGAAAGCTGTCTTTATGTCTGGCTGTGGCTGCTTTGACAGTCCGGAGTCGTCTTCCAGAGGGAAGTGCTTCAAAGAGTTTGTGGCCAGGGTGAGAGCGGTCAGAGATGATCTTGCCCGCTCGCTTCCTGGCCCTTGCAGTGTACAGTTCGTTAATGGTGATGCTCCCCGTGGTGAGCCCTGTCAACTGACCTCAGTCAGGCGAACGACAACAAACAGAGACAGCAGAAGCAGAAATAACAACGAACAAACGACAACAGCTTGCAGCCCTAGTGCCGCCTCAGTCGCTGCAGCTTGGCGCCAACCCGGAGCATGCGCCCTCCTTAGGGCGGGCACCTACGGATGTGGAACCGGATGGCATCACCCTGCTGCAGCTGAATGCGGAAGGCCTCACCAGGACAAAGACCCCCGTCAGTGGACATCTGCTACAGTTCCACAACGTTACTGCAATCCTGCTCCAAGAGACTCACAAACGTGACAGCTCCCATCTGAAGATCCCTGGTTACAGCCTGGCTGCCCACACCGAGAGGGACACCCACGGGATCACCACCTTTGTCTACAGTGCCTGGAGGGCGTTACATAACTTCTGCTGCCTCAAACGCAAGAAGAAGACGAAGGGGGAAAGGTTGCAGCCAACAACCTTCTCTTCTGATCGAACGATTATCTGAATGATGGCCGATTAGGAGATATTATCTGAATGGTGGCCGATTAGGAAAAGGGGAGATGCAACGAGACCTGGGTGTCGTGGTGCACCAGTCATTGAAAGCAAGCGTGCAGGTGCAGCAGGCAGTGAAGAAAGCGAATGGTATGTTGGCATTCATAGCGAGGGGATTTGAGTATAGGAGCAGGGAGGTTCTGCTGCAGTTGTACAGGGCATTGGTGAGACCACACCTGGAGTATTGCGTACAGTTTTGGTCTCCTAATCTGAGGAAAGACATTCTTGCCATAGAGGGAGTACAGAGAAGGTTCACCAGATTGATTCCTGGGATGGCAGGACTTTCATATGAAGAAAGACTGTATAGACTCGGCTTGTACTCGCTGGAATTTAGAAGATTGAGGGGGGATCTTATAGAAACTTACAAAATTCTTAAGGGGTTGGACAGGCTAGATGCAGGAAGATTGTTCCCGATGTTGGGGAAGTCCAGAACAAGGGGTCACAGTTTAAGGATAAGGGGGAAGTCTTTTAGGACCGAGATGAGAACGTTTTTTTTCACACAGAGAGTGGTGAATCTGTGGAATTCTCTGCCACAGAAGGTAGTTGAGGCTAGTTCATTGGCTATATTTATGAGGGAGTGAGATGTGGCCCTTGTGGCTAAAGGGATCAGGGGGTATGGAGAGAAGGCAGGTATGGGATACTGAGTTGGATGATCAGCCATGATCATATTGAATGGCGGTGCAGGCTCGAAGGGCCGAATGGCCTACTCCTGCACCAGTTTTCTATGTTTCCACATTTTCTATATTTCTATAATGCGCTGCAGCCTCCGGATGTTGTGCTTGGTGGCTGAGCCAAACCAGACCGTGATGGAGAAGGTAAGGACAGTGATGGCAGGGTAAAAACTGGACCATCATTGCCCGTGGCAGATTGTGTTTCCTCAGCTGCTGCAGGAAGTACATCCTCTGTTGGGCCTTTTTGCCTGTGGAGTTGATTGGGCCGAAGGGCCAGTGTCCATGGTGTATGACTCTATGACTGTTATAACCTGCAAACCTGCATGTCTTTGGAATGTGAGAAGAAACAAGTTGGGTCCTTCACTGTGTCTCTTTTGTGTCCCATGGTTCTGTTCTCGCGAAAAAGTTTTTCCTCACCTCAGTTTTAAATGGCCTCCCCTTTATTCTTAGACTGTGGCCCCTGGTTCTGGACTCACCCAACATTGGGAACATTTTTCCTGTACCTAGCTTGTCCAGTCCTTTTATAATTGTATACGTCTTTATAAGATCCCCCCTCATCCTTTTAAACTCCAGTGAATACAGTGAATACCCTTTCAGGTCTGAAGAAGGTTCTCGACCCGGAACATCACCCATCCCTTCTCTCCCGAGAGGCTGCCTGACCCGCTGAGTTACCCCAGCATTTTGTATCCAGCTTCGATAAGCTGAATCAACATCGACCGCCATTCAGGCTGGGGCTTGGCACAAAAACATGGCGAACCCAAGCTTGGATCAATTTGTTAGCAGGCGCTGACAGCAGCTCTGGGGCGTTGGAGCGCTGACGACTTTAGCAGATGGGTGAAGTGTGCAGGAGGGGGGGCGGGCAGCAAAGGTGTTGGCAGGCCGCTGATAAATCGCATATGACACTGCGAGATAAATGATCCACCTCCATCTCTGGCCACCTATTTATCATTTGCAGCCAGAGACCCGAGCGAGAAATCTGGCAATGAAAATGTAGTTCCCAAAGTGGAATTGTAAAGATTGTTTGAAGGAGGCAGCTCAATGCATTTCATCACCTAGTGACATGTTTGGAGAGAGTTAAGAGTGTTTAATTGTCAAATTAAGGGCAGTTAAATGCGAGAAACAGAGGACATAGGTTTAAGGTAAAGGGGGGAAAGGTTTAATAGGAATCTGAAGGGGTAACTTTCTCCACGAGCGGCCGGAGGAGGTAGACACAAAATGCTGGAGTAACTCAGCGTTTCAGGCAGCATCTCTGGAGAGAAGGAATGGGTGACGTTTCAGGTCGACACCCTTCCTCAGACCGATGTCAGGGGATGGGGCGGGACAGAGATAGAATGTGGTCGGAGACAGGAAGACTAGTGGGAGAACTGGGAAGGGGAAGGGGATGGAGAGAGAGGGAAAGCAGTGACTATCTGAAGTTAGAGAAGTCAATGTTCATACCGCTGGGGTGTAAGCTGCCCAAGCGAAATATGAGTTGCTGTTTCTCCAATTTGCGCTGGGCCTCACTCTGACAGTGGAGGAGGCCCAGGACAGAAAGGTTAGATTGGGAATGGGAGGGGGGGAGTTGAAGTGCTGAGCCACCGGGAGATCAGGTAGGTTAAGACGGACTGAGCGGAGGAGTTCAGTGAAACGATCGTTGAGCCTGCGCTTGGTCTCGCCGATGTAGAAAAGTTGACACCTGGATCAGGTAGTTGACCCAATGGAGCGCAGTGGTAGAGTTGCTGCCTCACAGCGCCAGAGACCCGGGTTCGACCCTGACCATGGGTGCTGTCTCTGCGGAGTACGTTCTCCCCGTGACCTGCGTGGGTTTTATCCGAGAACTTTGGTTTCCTCCCACACTCCAAAGTCGTACAGGTTTGTAGGTTAATTGGCTTGGTACAAAAATGTAAAAATTGTCCCTGGTGTATGTAGGGTCGTGTTAGTGTGCGGGGATCGCTGGTCGGTGCGGACTCGGTGGGCTGAAGGGTCTGTTTCCACCCTAATCTCTAAACTAAACTCAACTAAACAGGTACAGATGGCAGTGTCTGATCTTTTGCCTTCTCTCCCTCAGTTCTGGAGATGTACAGCAAATTACGAGAACAGATGAAGACTAAAAGGTAAGTCGCAATCTTGCTTTTGAGCTTTCTTTTCCTACTCCTTGGCTGTCAAGGACATTGCATTGTAGCCGGTGTATCTCAGCATCTCTGGAGAAAAGGAATAGGTGAAGTTTTCGGCTTGAGACGCTTCTTCATATAGAAACTTACAAAATTCTTAAGGGGTTGGACAGGCTAGATGCAGGAAGATTGTTCCCGATGTTGGGGAAGTCCAGAACAAGGGGTCACAGTTTAAGGATAACGGGGAAGTCTTTTAGGACCGAGATGAGAACGTTTTTTTTCACACAGAGAGTGGTGAATCTGTGGAATTCTCTGCCACAGAAGGTAGTTGAGGCCAGTTCATTGGCTATATTTAAGAGGGAGTTAGATGTGGCCCTTGTGGCTAAAGGGATCGGGGTATGGAGAGAAGGCAGGTACGGGATACTGAGTTGGATGTTCAGCCATGATCATGTTGAATGGCGGTGCTGGCTCGAAGGGCCGAATGGCCTATTCCTGCACCTATTTTCTATGTTTCAGACAGAGAGTCAGGGGAAAGGGAAACGAGTGATTATAGACGGTGATATAGAGAGATGTCCACCCCTCCCAACCCTTCCGAATTTGGCGGAAAGTTTCCAATTTCTTATTTCATTTCCGCCATTCAGACTTCGCCTCACATTCTTCCGCAAAACAGTCGGTAATTGCAATTTGTCAATTCGGCCGCTAGGGGTTCCGCGAGAAATGCCCCGCGGCCCTGCAAGTCTCCCCGAAAATGTGGCACCTAGGCTGGGCAAGGCGGCCAATCTCGACCTCATCGGGACTTCCACGGCCGATCGGTGGGTTGAATTTGCAACCTGCGGCCGGGGCTCTGGAACGTCAGCCCAGCTGGAGCCGGCACATCCATCCCCATCGCCGAGCGACTTCCTTGGCCGGCTGGATAAACCAGCAAAGCTCTGGAACCAAGAGTGCCAGAATATCAGTGGTGGAACTGTAATGATAAATATTAAATTTAAGTGCAAGATTATATAACTATATTGATTAGTTAAGACGGGGTTCACGTACAAAGCCCTAAACGTGCTTGCCCCCCCCCATATCAAAAAAATTCTAACCCACCACTCTATCTCCAGGTCCCTCAGGTCGGCCGACTTGGGGCTACTGACTATCCCGCGGTCTAGGCTTGAGCTCAGGGGTGACCGCGCTTTTGCGGTTGCAGCTCCTAGACTGTGGAACAGCATCCCTCTCCCCATCAGAACTGCCCCCTCCATCCACTCCTTTAATGTCCAGGCTCAAAACCTATTTCTACTCCCTAGCGTTTGAGGCCCTCTGAGGGGGCGCTGTGAACTGTTTATGTATGTGCTGTTATGTTTGTGTGCCATTGTATGTTCGTTTCTTAGTACCTGAACTGATGTACAGCACTTTGGTCAATGTGGGTTGTTTTTAAATGTGCTATACAAATAAAATTGACTTGACTTGACTTGACTTGATATAAAAAGCACAGCAGTAAAGCCAATTACCACCTTTTTGGGCTGATTTTCAATTAATGTGCGAATTTACTTCAACAAGTACGTCCGTATGCTTAGTCGAGTAGCATATATCAACTCTTTCTTCATAACGTAGTCATACATTTTATGACCATTATTCTTTTATTCAATACCAAGAGAATTGGGATGTGTAAGGAAAAAGCAAAATAGAAAAAACAAAACAAAACAATTTTTTTCTTTGTGTTGCAAAAAGTATCTCTGTTCAATCTCTGGGCGGCACGGTAACGCAGCGGTAGAGTTGCTGCTTTACAGCGAATGCAGCGCCGGAGACTCGGGTTCGATCCTGACTACGGGTGCTGCACTGTAAAGAGTTTGTACGTTCTCCCCGTGACCTGCGTGGGTTTTCTCCGAGATCTTCGGTTTCCTCCCACACTCCAAAGACGTACAGGTATGTAGGTTAATTGGCTGGGTAAATGTAACAATTGTCCCTAGTGGGTGTAGGATAGTGTTAATGTACGGGGATCACTGGGCGGCACGGACTTGGTGGGCCGAAAAGGCCTGTTTCCGGCTGTATATATATGATATGATATGATATGATAATAACCTTTCTATAATAGCAGAAGATACTCGTGATAGGCCTGACATTGTACATGTAGTCCAAGAACTACAGACTGTTGGAAATAATAGTCATTTTTCACACGTGAATGTAGCGCAACACGTAAGCGCATTTGGCGTGTATACTTTTTCTTTTGCTGAAAAGTTGCATTACGCGCCATATTATGAATTTTGATGTAAAATTCTGAATTTTGGACATCAAAATTGTGTATTTGTAAAAGCAAATGTTGGGCGGTCTGGATATCGAATGAATGAAAGATATAGAAACATAGAAAATAGGTGCAGGAGTAGGCCATTCGGCCCTTCGAGCCTGCACCGCCATTCAATATGATCATGGCTGATCATCCAACTCAGTATCCTGTACCTGCCTTCTCTCCATACCCCCTGATCCCTTTAGCCACAAGGGCCACATCTAACTCCCTCTTAAATATAGCCAATGAACTGGCCTCAACTACATTCTGTGGCAGAGAATTCCACAGATTCACCACTCTCTGTGTGAAAAAAAACGTTCTCATCTCGGTCCTAAAAGACTTCCCCCTTATCCTTAAACTGTGACCCCTTGTTCTGGGCAAAAAAGTAACGTTGCAAAAAAGTAACGATGATAAAGGAAACAGGCCATTGTTGCACCATTAGGCGAGGTGAAAATGAGTTACAGACAACGAGAGTCAACAAGTCGACTTTGAAATATGTACAGCAACTTGTGTGGGGGAGAGACGGGGAGAGAGAGGGATTGCAAGGGTTACTTGAAGTTAGAGAAATCATTATTCAAAAGAACATGTCCGTTTGCTGCCCGTCTCTGATGGTTGGCGTGGACAAGGAGCCCCTTTGTTATTCTGTGTGACTCTGACTCTTCAATGGACAATTGGCTGAAAAATCGTCCGTGTGAAGAAAATAAAAAGTCAGGACACTTACTTTAGAATTCTCTGCCTCAGAAGGCAGTGGAGGCCAATTCTTTGAATGCATTCAAGAGAGAGCTGGATAGAGCTCTTAAGGATAGCGGAGTCAGGGGTATGGGGCGAAGGCAGGAATGGGGTATTAAGAATGATCAGCCATGATCACATTGAATGGGGGTGCTGGCTCGAAGGGCCGAATGGCCTCCTCCTGCACCTATTGTCTATTGTCTATAAAATATCCAATGTTGGATCCTACCCGCTCACCCTGGAAAATGAAAACACATAATTTCTAACTTGGGGGTGCATATTCGGCTGCTGTTCCCCCACACATTTGCTTGTTCATGCAATTTTAGCAGAGACATCTCAGCTGGTAACAGGATCTTTATTGGGATTCAGTAAGAAGCAAAAGCATAATTTGTAACTCTTCCATCGTAAGTTGGGAACGGTGAATAATAATACCCAGCACAAACCTTCCAATTTGGAAGAACGTTTTCATCTTACAAACCAATTAATTCCTCATGGTTTGTCAGTGGTGGCTGTCAGAAGAGAGAGCACATAGACTGGTTGCATCACGGCCCGGTTCGACAACTCCAATGCCCAGGACAATAGACAATAGGTGCAGGAGGAGGCCATTTGGCCCTTCAAGCCAGCACCTCCTCCTCAGGAGCAATGGAGACTGCAAAAAGTGCTGGACACTGCCCGGTCCATCACGGGTACTGACCTCCTCACCAATTGTGGACGCAGCCCAAACCATCACACACACCAACCTCCCTTCCATCGACTCCCATCTACACCTCACGCTGCCTCGGCAAGGCCAGCAGCATAATCAAGGACCAGTCGCACCCCGGCCACTCCCTCTTCTCCCCTCTCCCATCAGGCAACAATTATAGAAGTGTGGAAACGCACACCTCCAGATTCAGGGACAGTTTCTTCCCAGCTGTTATCAGGCAACTGAACCATCCTACCACAACCAGAGAGCAGTGCTGAACTACTATCTACCTCATTGGTGACCCTTGGATTATCCTTGATCGGACTTTGTTGGCTTTACCTTGCACTAAACGTCATTCCCTTACCATGTATCTGTGCAGTGTAAACGGCTCGATTGTAATCACATGTAGTCTCTCCACTGACTGGTTAGCACGCAACAAAAGCTTTTCACTGTACCTCGGCACACGTGACAATGAACTAAACTGAACTCGAAGGGATCTACAGGAGTCGCTGGCTCAAGAAGGCAGCCAACATCATCAGAGACCCACACCACCCTGGCCACACTCTCACTTCACCCCTGCGATCAGGAAGAAGGTACAGGAGCCTGAAAACTGTAACGTCCAGGTTCAGGAGCAGCTACAGTTATCAAGCTATTAAACACGATAAACCATCTAGTTCAGAAATCGGAGGTGCAAAGAGACTTTGGAATGCAGGTGCATGGTTCCCAATAAGTTAATGTGCAAGTCGAATCGGTAGTAAAAAAGGCAAATGCAGTGCATTTATTTCGAGAGATTTAGAATACAAACACAGGGATGTAATGGTGAGGCTTGAGAAGGCGCTGGTCAGGCCGCATTTGGAGTATTGTGAGCAGTTTTGGGGCCCATATCTGAGGAAAGATGTGCGCCCTGGATGGGGTCCAGAGGAGTTTTATGGGAATGATCCCAGGAATGATCGGCTTAACATATAATGAGCATTTCAAGGAACTGGAGTTTAGAAGAATGAGGGGGGACTTCATTGAAACTTACTCAATAGTGACTGGCCGGAATAAAGTGGATGTGGAGAGGATGTTTCCACTAGTGGGAGAGCCTTGGACCTGAGGTCATAGCCTCAGAATAAAAGGAGATGAGGAATCTCTTTAGTCAGAGGGTGGTGAATCTGTGGAATTCTTTGCCACAGACGGCTGTGGAGGCCAAGTCAATGGATATTTTTAAGGCAGAGATTGACAGATTCTTGATTCGTACGGGTGTCAGGGGTTACGGGGAGAAGGCAGGAGAATGGGGTTAGGAGGGAAAGTTAGATCAGCCATGATTGAATGGCGGAGTAGACTTGATTGTCCGAAAGGCCTAATTCTACTCCTCGAACTTATGAACTACAACCTCTAAATAAGCTCTGAACTGGATAGACTTGCGGGTATTGTTTTTATATTTGCACTGTTTCTGTTCATTTTTTAACATGTATATAATATACAGAACATTTTTTGTTGTTTGGTATGGTGTTTACAGAATACTATGTTTATACATCTGTTATGCCGCTGCTAGTAAGAATTTCGCTGCTCTGTTTCGAGACAGATGACAATACTTGACTCTTCATCAAAGATGAAGCCATTGGGAATGTGATTTATGTTACATCGTTACTGTTGACATCGGTAAGAATTTCATAGAAGTTTTTATCAAACTGAATTGGCTTCTGGTTTATTGGTGGATACAAAATGCTGGAGTAACTCAGCGGGTCAGGCAGCATCTCGGGTGACGATTCGGGTCGAGACCCTTCTCAGGATTCAGGATATCTTTATTTGTCTTCCAAAAACCAAGTTTTTTTGACGAGAGTTTGTCGCCCACAGTCCAACAATAAGAGCAATAAAATAAGCAAATAACACAACCCCAACCAACACAAAACACACAAAAAAGAAACATCCATCACAGTGAGTCTCCTCCAGTCACCTCCTCACTGTGATGGAAGGCCAGAATGTCTTTTCTCTTCCCCTGCCGTCTTCTCCCGCGGTCAGGCTGTTGTACTTGCCACGTTCCAGGCAGCGCCGGACGGTGAAAGGTCCGCAGCGGGCCGACGCAAGCCCCGCGATCTGGGGCGGGCGAAGACGCTGCCGCTGCCGCTGCCGCTGCACGTCGGGGCGGTCGTGGCTCCCGACATTGAAGCCCCCGCCGAGCAGAGAAAAATCCCGCGGCCTATTTCAGGCGGGCCGACCCAAGCCCCGCGATGTCAGGGGAGGGGGCGTATGTTGAAAGGCTGGAGCGATTGGGCTTGTATACACTGGAATTTAGAAGGATGAGGGGGGATCTTATTGAAACATATAAGATAATTAGGGGATTGGACACATTAGAGGCAGATAACATGTTCCCAATGTTGGGGGAGTCCAGAACAAGGGGCCACAGTTTGAGAATAAGGGGTAGGCCATTTAGAACGGAGATGAGGAAGAACTTTTTCAGTCAGAGGGTGGTGAAGGTGTGGAATTCTCTGCCTCAGAAGGCAGTGGAGGCCAGTTCGTTGGATGCTTTCAAGAGAGAGCTGGATAGAGCTCTTAAGGATAGCGGAGTGAGGGGGTATGGGGAGAAGGCAGGAACGGGGTACTGATTGATAGTGATCAGCCATGATCGCATTGAATGGCGGTGCTGGCTCGAAGGGCTGAATGGCCTACTCCTGCACCTATTGTCTATTGTCTATTGACCCCGCTGAGTTACTCCAGCATTTTGTGTCCACCTGCTGGTTATTGATATTGGTTTATTATTGCCATGTGAATTTTTGTTTGACTATTTCAATATCAGGACAGGAAATCAAAAGCTTGTTGATAGAGTTAGACAGTCAGAACATTTCTGCCAAGGTGGAAATATAAAAGACTTCAGGGCATAGCTGAGAGTCATAGAGTCTTAGAGTGATACAGTGTGGAAACAGGCCCTTCGGCCCGACTCGCTCACACCGGCCAACAAAATCCCAGCTACACTAGTCCCACTTGCCTGCGCTTGGTACATATCCCTCCAAACCTGTCCTATCCATGTACCTGTCTAACTGTTTCTTAAACGACGGGATAGTCCCAGCCTCAGCTACCTCCTCTGGCAGCTTGTTCCATACACCCACCACCCTTTGTGTGAAAAATTCCTATTAAATCTTTTCCCCTTCACCTTGAACCTATGTCCTCTGGTCCTCGATTCCCCTACTCTGGGTGAAAGACTGTGCATCTACCCAATCTATTCCTCTCATGATTTTGTACACCTCCGTAAGATCACCCCTCATCCTCCTGCTCTCCAAGGATTAGAGACCCAGCCTACTCAACCTCTCCCTGTAGCTCACACCCTCTAGTCTTGGCAACATTCTCGTAAATCTTTTCTGAACCTTTTCAAGCTTGACAATATCTTTCCTATAACATGGTGCCCAGAACTGAACACAATATTCTCAATGCGGTCCCACCAACGTCTTATACAAGACACATATAGAGGTTTAGTTTAATTTAATTTAGTTAAGGGCGGAACAGTGACGCAGCAGTAGAGTTGCTGCCTCACAGCGCCAGAGATCCTGACCTCAGGTGCTGTCCGTACGGAGTTTGTACGTTCATCCCTTCGAGCCAGCACCGCCATTCACTGTGATCATGGCTGATCATTCACAATCAGTAAACCGTGCCTGTTTTCTCCCCATATCCCATGATTCCACTAGCCCCCCTAGAGCTCTATCTAACTCACTTTTAAATTCATCCAGTGAATTGGTCTCCACTGCCCTCTGGCAGAGAATTCCACAAATTCACAACTCTCTGGGTGAAAAAGTTTCTTTTCACCTCAGTTTTAAATGGCCTCCCCTTTATTCTTTAACTGTGGCCCCTGGTTCTGGACTCGCCCAACATTGGGAACTTCTGGCTTGTTCAGTCCTTTCATGATTTTATTTAATTCTCTATAAGATCCCCTCTCATCCTTCTAAACTCCAGTGAATACAAGCCCAGTCTTTCCAATCTTTTCCTCATATGACAGTCCCGCCATCCCAGGGATTAACCTCGTGAACCTCAATAGCAAGAACGTCCTTCCTCAAATTAGACAACAGCAGGAAACCATGGCTGCAAATCAGAGTTGTGAATCTCTGGAATTCTCTGCCTCAGAAGGCAGTGGAGGCCAATTCTCTGAATGCATTCAAGAGAGAGCTGGATAGAGCTCTTAAGGATAGCGGAGTCAGGGGGTATGGGGAGAAGGCAGGAACGGGGTACTGATTGGGAATGATCAGCCATGATCTCATTGAATGGCTGTGCTGTTGGGGCACCCTGGAAGAACCACAGATCACAGGTATCATTAATCATTTTGCAGGTGAAAGAAACCTGCAACAAACTGCACCGGTAAAGCAAAACACTGCAGATGTAGGAAACCTGAAATAGACAATAGACAATAGACAATAGGTGCAGGAGTAGGCCATTCGGCCCTTCGAGCCAGCACCGCCATTCAATGTGATCATGGCTGATCATTCTCAATCAGTACCCCGTTCCTGCCTTCTCCCCATACCCCCTGACTCCGCTATCCTTAAGAGCTCTATCTAGCTCTCTCTTGAATGCAGAAAGCAGGAACGGGGTACTGATTTAGGATGATCAGCCATGAATGTTATCATATTGAATGGCGGTGCTGGCTGGAAGTGCTGAATGGCCTTACTCCTGCACCTATTTTCTATCTTCTATGTTTCTATGTGGGGAGGATGTTTCCACTAGTGGGAGAGTTTGGGACCAGAGGGCACAGCCTCAGAGATTAGTTTATCTTGGCATCCATCATGTTCAGCACAGACACTGGGCTGAGGGACCCGTTCCTGTACTGTTCTGTGTTCTATGTTAAGGGTGTCTTGTGGCAAGTCTCGTAACATTATGAGATTAGGTGCTAGCTTCACGTCCTGGCCAATAGACCTCCTTCAGCCAGTGTAATGGACAGACTGATGCCTCATGTTGTACATAGTGTGGGGGGTAACTGGTGTTAGCATTGGCCAGGCTTCATGGCCTTCTGATTCCTGTTAATAGTTTCTTTGTCTTTTCCTCCATCTGTTCCCTATTTGTGTGACCTGACCAGCTTTGCAGCAGTCACTGCCTTTGCTTTTATGTGCGCTCCGAGATGCCTTGAACTCAAGTCTTCTTGGTGTCTCCCTTGGAGTACTGTGTGCAGTTTTGGTCTCCAAATTTGAGGAAGTATGTTCTTGCTATTGAGGGCGTGCAGCGTAGGTTCACTCGGTTAATTCCCGGAATGGCGGGACTGTCGTTATGTTGACAGACTGGAGCGACTAGGCTTGTATACACTGGAACTTAGAAGGATGAGAGGGGATCTTATCGAAACATATAAGATTATTCAGGGGTTGGACACGTTAGAGGCAGGAAACATGTTCCCAATGTTGGGGGAGTCCAGAACCAGGGGCCACAGTTTAAGAATAAGGGATAGGCCATTTAGAACGGAGATGAGGAAAAACTTTTTCAGTCAGAGAGTTGTGAATCTGTGGAATTCTCTGCCTCAGAGGGCAGTGGAGGCCAATTCTCTGAGTGCTTTCAAGAGAGAGCTAGATAGAGCTCTTAAGGACAGCGGAGTCAGGGGGTATGGGGAGAAGGCAGGAACGGGGTACTGATTGGGAATGATCAGCCATGATCACATTGAATGGTGGTGCTGGCTCGAAGGGCCGAATGGCCTCCTCCTGCACCTATTGTCTATTGTTAGCTCAGGGCTACAGTATCCGGGATAGGCCTAGATAGAGTGGATGTGGCATTCTCTGAAGGGCCTGTTTCTGCGCTGTATCTCTAAATCTAAAAAAATCTAAATCTAAATAGAGACCCAGCCTGCTCAACCTCTCCCTGTAGCTCACACCCTCTAGTCCTGGCAACATCCTCGTAAATCTTTTCTGAACCTTTTCAAGCTTGACAATATCTTTCCTATAACATGGTGCCCAGAACTGAACACAATATTCTAAATGCGGTCTCACCAACTTCTTATACAAGACACGTATAGAGTTTAGTTTAATTTAAGGGCGGAACAGTGACGCAGCAGTAGAGTTGCTGCCTCACAGCGCCAGAGATCATGACCTCGGGTGCTGTCCGCACGGAGTTTGTACGTTCATCCCGTGACCTTCGTGGGTTTTCTCCGGGTGCTCCGGCTTCCATCCACACTCCATAGACACAGGTTTGAGGTTTAATTGGCTTGGTAAAATTGTAAA